>NW_013667435.1:24578-31576 GCF_000517525.1 Limulus polyphemus
AGTAAACTTAAAATTAAAATTAAAGTTAATTAAATAACTAATAACTAAACTAACTAATATAGTAGTAGTGTAGTGTGTGTGTGTGTGTGTGTGTGTGTGTGTGTGTGTGTGTGTGTGTGTGTGTGTGTGTGTGTGTGTGTGTGTGTGTGTGTGTGTGTGTGTGTGTGTGTGTGTAAGAGGAAACATTTTTGGTAATAATTCAAAACTTACCTCGGGTTTGGTGTCATCAGGATCATCAATCTTAGCCCTATCATCCCAATCTTCAGGTTTTTTAGCTTCAGGATCCTTGATTTTCTTAGGAGGCAGGAAGTTCCAATCATTCTCCAGTTCACCACTCTCAACCTTCTCGTTGTCAATTTTTACTTCATAAGTATTGTCTGGACGTACAATCAGTGTATAAACGTGGGTGTAAACATCATCCTGAAGAAGAAAGATTAATAATTTAAATATCTGTAAAAATTAAGCTGTCCACTGTATTCCTCACGTACTAAAATACCTAAATAAATGAGCTCAAAATGCTCAAATTTATTTAAAAAAAAAAAGGCTTATGTATCAAAATATTTTAAACCAATTAGGGGTGCATCATTTATTATACGAGTATCAGGGTCAATAGTAGCATTATGAACCAAATAAACAAATTAAATTTTAAAATAGTACATTTTTTTCACGTTACCAGTAGTATACAAATTTATGCTAGCACAGAAAATGAATTTATTAATTTTGAAAAAGCTATCAGTATCAACCGATAGCTGGATGCAATTCAGTTATCAGTACTGTCACTAGAGTTTAAACTTTCAATCTAGCCTGTTATAAAATAACTTAGTTTATGTATAAAACACTAACTCCATTATAACTTTTATAAAAATATATATATATTTTGTTTTTACAAGCAGTAAGGAATAATGTTTTAAATTCATTTGAACAATCAATATTAAGTTATTTTTTTGTTGTAGTTTTAAACACTCCCAATATTTAAATTCAAAGACTTAAAAGTCGTTCAAGTTGAATATGTAAAAAACAACCCTTTAGAAAACAAAAACCCCTTGAATCTTATAAATTACAAGCATGCCAAATTTCTAACCTAATTTGATTATCTTAAAACAGAACCAAAAAAGTGAGGGGGGGGGAGCTACATCAATGTAGCATAGTTGTTAATAATAGTGTATGTAGGGCAACTAGAAAAAATGGGGAGGACACAAGCCCCTTCTGCTTCATATATTAAGTATCTATGAAAGAAAGCACTGACAAGTTACTTGAATGCCAAAATCAAATGCAAGTTGTTGTAGCTTTTATTTTAAATGGAAAAATTGAAAGTTCCCTAAATTCACATATAGTCTGTTACTCGGTGTCTATCATTTCTATTTTAAGATACTTGTTCTACAAGAAATACCTCCAAGCCCAATTGTTTAAGAACTACAATGCAAAGTCTTAACTAATAAAAACTTTTTCCTAAAATGTAAAGTTTTGAACCACCTTAAAAACAGACAGTAACATCGTTCTTGGGATAATAGATAATTTTTGCTTCTTTTAGACAATTCCCTTCACTATGAATGACTGTTAGTCCATTGGATTGACAATATTCCTGTGAAACTATCCATAGTAATATTTACTGTAATTCTGAATTTACTATATGTATCTGTAAAATCTGGCAAGCTTTTAGTAAACATTACAAAAACTGTTGTATAAAAAACGGATTTTTAATAATGTATTTCTATTAAACATTTGTCTGTGTATTTATGAATCTTTTACCGAGTCACAGGTGATTCATGCTGAGAACTGAACTAATTTAATCACTTCTAGAACCTCAGAAACAAAAATCAAAAGGTTTTGTTTTTCAGTAAAACTACAACATTATGCATAAACAATAAATCTTTAACTTGCATCAGTGTTGCAATTTGTACTTGAGAACATACATTTTTAGCACTAGTTTTTAATAGCAAGTTAGTTAATCACAAGACCATTAAGGTTTCTTTTAAGTACACATTTTATATAATGTCCAAAAACGACTATATTTAACTTGTTTTTCCAACTGAGCTTTAAACAAAATCCATTACTTAAATGGTGCAGAAAAAAAAATTTGCTGATGGGCACTAAACAAAATAAGGAATCTTGTAGAGAAAAGGTCGTTTATAAACAGCAGTGTCAGAGATTAGACATTTTTTAAACACAACATTACAGGTTAGGTTAGAGATTAGTGTCAGAGATTAGACATTTTTTAAACACAACATTACACGTAACATGGGTTTGATTTTTTTTATCCTGTCCATATATACAGTGTGTGTTTCTAGTTAAAGACAAGGGTTTTAAAATATGTATTTTATACTTTCCCACAATTCCTTCACTTACTTTACAACGAATGTCCTTGTTAATAAGCAAGTTTTTTCCTTTATAGTTGAATATGACGTGAACTTTCTTGGTGCCGGGTCCACAGATGTCTGGACCTACAATCAAAACAGCTCATTAAATGTAACTTATAAACAACAAGATTACAGTCTTTAGTAAATATATTAAAAACAATAACAAATATTTTTTATACAAACTTGCATCTTCATTATTTTAATTAACAAGTGATAAAACACAAGATTTTACTAAATGTTCTTCTGTATCACAGATAACAAATAAAGCTTCAACCATAACAACTGTTTTCACAAATTAAACGATCTCATTATCCTGACTTACACACACACACCTACATCAAACGACACTCTCCTTATCCTGACTTACACACACACCTACATCAAACGACACTCTCCTTATCCTGACTTACACATATGTAGTTTTTCCTGAACTTATCATGGATCTGACAACTTTTATTGCTGATATGACAGATTCATTGAAGAAATAAAACTCCATCAACTGACCTACACAACAGTCAATAATAATCTAAACTAAACCTCTAATGCTATATGAACTTTACCAATAAACAAGAACCACCCCCTTTTTTTAAATATACATCATAAACTAGCACTGTTCACAGACATATCTTAAACCTTCACTGAAGCATTATAACAAAAGCATCATACCAAACATAATGAGGTATGGGGTCTCTCCATGCAAGTCCTTCTGGTCTAAACTACAATCAAAAAGTTTGATATAACCTCCACCACAGTCGATATTTTGCTCGTGTTTCACAGAAAACTGCAGTACCAAGGGCTTGTCCTCATTGCTGAATGCATTAAACTTGGAAGAGATGCCATAAAACCTTGCATCCTGGGATGTCTGAATTCCTAATGATAATAATAAACTATGTTCATTTATTTTCATATTGTTATATTAGAAAAACACTATTTTATAATTTTTTTCTTTTGTGAAATAAAAATAACAGAATATAGAATGATAAAGATCATTTGGTATATATCCAATTCAACAGTATTAAAATGTTCAAGTTAATTAGCTGAATTACAACACAGATAATCAAATAATTTATCCAGCAATGATAAGTAAAAATTACATGCGGCTAATAATAAAAACTGTTACACCACAAATAAGTGTCTGATTAGGTGTTTTTATTTTGTACATATTTTGAAATGATTAAAAATCAATATTTTTTACTGTAATCTAGAAACATCTTTATCATACCTAAGTAACAGAATATTTTATTAAGTTTAGTTTTCTTTAAAAGCTTCTCACCTTTATTCAGTTCTCCATCACCATAGAATTTTCCAGCTGACAGAACAAATTTTCCCCACTCTTTACCTTTGTGTTCAGACTGAATCCATCTTTCTTCCCATTGTTCTGTAAGTTGAAACATGAAACTTCAGACTTTCTAAAAGAAAATATTCTAATCCTCTATTTGGTGGATCTTTTCTAAAAACCGTTTAAGTAGTACAAAATTTTTAAATTTCATATTTCAATATCTTGTTATGCAATGCAAAAACTGAAAAACAGATATACACACTCAAAATCAGGGGTTTTATACAAGTAACTAGAATACAATCTTAACTTTTCACGAAACAGAACGTCTTCATGCTATTAATAGTAATACAATTAAATAAATACATATAGAAAAATAAAAGCCAAAAAGCCAGATGAATTTTTTCCCCACTTCCAATCAGGTTTGCCAGTGGAATTATAGTTCCCAAATTTTGGGTTCATAATTACGAACTTAGAGTAAATTGCAAAACACTACATTAGTACCGTGGGCGTCTAACATATACTGATAATGATATAGGGCAGAAGGGACATTTATCCCCCTCCTTCACTTTCCCCAAATTCCAGATAGTGGACATACATTATTAGTATTATTAACAGTTATGTCAGTTTGATAAGATTATCGAACCCACGATTTATTTTTCCCTCACATTTTCCAACAAAGTTAGGTACTCCTAAATAGTACATTCGTATAATCAGTTGCCCAGTGTCTAGGTGTAAATTTTTCACAGGTGTAGGATAGCACAGCGCTAGGAAGTACAATAAAAACCTTTATTTTATTTTAGCCCATTTTTGAATTTAAATGTAAAATGTTCTTAGATTAGAATAATATTAAAAACTTAAAAGTATATATCTACCTAAAGCGAACAGATACGAATCCAGAATTTAAAAAATGAGTCAAATTAAATCAAAATCTTCAGTCAGACTTAACTAGCCTATTCTTGATCGAGCTTACCTCCATCATTAAACTGTTCTTTGAAATATGGATTTGTTTTACAACATACCAGTGGGAGAATCAGTAGAGCTGAAAGTAAATACATCATTTTACTTAAATATACACAAAATTTGAATTAGAGGAAATTGTTAATGATTAATTCGGCTTCCCAAACACCTCACGTCCAAACCCAACCAGGAAATCTACAGCTATGAAATACGAAGCACTGCTCGTAGTTAAGTTAGTTGGCTTCGTCCACGTGAGAGCTTACAGCTGGAATGCCCTCATTGGTTGTAAACGTGGTCCAATGAAAGGAATCCACGCATCAATGTCATCGCAATATGAATAAGTTATCTGACGAATTCCTAAAACTAAAAGCATTTGTATTGCTTACTTAGGATTTGCCTTCAAAATCGTAACATTTGATGCATATTATTTAATAGGTGTAAAAATTATATTATCATGACTGCACTAAAATGTATTTAAACCTAGTAGTAGTTATTTTTGACATTATATAAGCATATTAATAGCAAAAAATTAACTTTGATAGTATGAAGTATAATATGTTTGATTAGAACATGTACAAAATTCACTTATCAGTCCGATGCTTTACATTGTGTGGGAGAAAAACAAACAAAAAAAGTGAATAACATTTCAGAGTACTATGAAAATTTTTAACTACGCCGACCATAATTTAATACACGCATACATATATATAGCCTAAAATGTTTGTTTATTTTAGCACAAAGCTACAAATTAGGCTGTCTGCGTTCTGTTCACCACGGGAAATCGAACCCCGAGTTTTAGCGTTCTAAGTTCGTAAAATTACCACTAAACTACAGAGGGACAGTCTACATGGTAAACAATTAAGTCAAGAAAAAAGATGTTTAATGCTATAATAAGGATTTTGGCAAACTTATATGACATTTAGAATTTAAAAAAATTAAATCTGTTATTCTGCAAAACATATTACTACTTACTCTAATTAATGGCTCAGCGATAAGTCTGAAGGTTTATTGGGCTGTTGTTGTGTGATATAATATTTATAAAAGACTAAATGTAAATTGTAAAATATAACATCAGATTCATTCAGTTTTCATTAACTCGATTTTAACATGTCAGAGGCAGGATAACAAGTAAACAGTAAATCATACAGTTTCAAAATGTCATTTTATTAAAATACTGAAATTTTAAATTCTTCTCCACAGGTGAATTAGTGCTTTGGACTTTTAGTCGGTAGGTTGCGAGTTCGAGACTGACATTTCGTTTAGAGGGTTATGTGTCACCATTCTCATTCGTTTGTGTCGTTGTTTGTTTGTTTTCGGAATTTTGCGCAAAGCTACTTGAGGGCTGCCTGCGCTAGCTGTCCCTAATTTAGAAACGATAGACTAGAAGGAAGGCAACACCGCCAATTCTTGGGCTATTCTTTTATCCACGAAAAATGGGATTGACCGTCACATTATAATGCCCCACGCCTCTCATATTGGTAATACTGTTGCGTCAGCGAGGTCACGTGACTAGTGTCACGCCACGTTTCTAGAACTATCTTGTTCCTTCGTGAATGCCCTAGCATTTACTAGATATATGTTTGTCTGGTATATATATATATAAGACGCTCACAACGTAACAAGAACAATGAGTGTAGGTAGTGAGTAATTGATCTGCAGTGAGAAAGTATTGTTGAAGTTAACGTTCGTTATAGCGTTTGTTTTAGCGCAAATGTTGAAATCAAGTGTATCGTGAAGTTATATTCAGAAAGAATAAACCAGTTTTATTAAGTAAGGACTTGTGTCGCTAAAGTCTCGTCGGAACGAAGTTACGGAAAGTTAATTAACAAACGGAGACGTAACAATACAAATATAATATTTGGTCTAAATTATCAATAAACTACGAATTCCATACTTAATTCTTAAATATTAATATATTTGGATATTCTTTTTCTTTGTCATATCATATTAAAGTTTCACTTGTAAAAAAATAATAGTAATTTGAATTTTCTTCAAAACTAAAAGCAACTTTCATACATCAAAATTAAATTAAATTTGAAAACTGTGCGTTCTGTATTGCCAAAACTAACAAGTTTTGACTTATGTTAGAGTAACAGATGATGAAACATGACTGCAGTATATTAAGTTTAACATTAGACTGGTAATTATTCCATTTGTTACGACAGCGGAAGTCACGCAACGCTGGGAGCATGCGCGATGGAGTTTCTCGAAGGATCATGAATTTTTCCTGGCAACTCTAGTTTGTTCCAGGTGCCCTCTTTTAAGTATAAAAGCCCCGTAAATAATGGCAGCGAAAAAGATAGAATTGCATAGATAGATAATTGAGTCAAGCGAACAGTAGGCTCCGTAAGTAAAGTGTGTGAATCGCTGTGAATTATAGCGTGTGTTTATAAAAGTAGTTAAGT
>NW_013667435.1:32002-45566 GCF_000517525.1 Limulus polyphemus
CATCAATAAGATTGTCTTATAACAAGTAAGATTTAAACCAGAGGCCTATTACATAACAAAAGTTTTATTCGAAGTATAGCGACTTAAAATAAATGGGGAAAAAAAACTTTTAAGTAATTATGTAGTCTTCTCAATGAAATATTTTAAAACATTTTCATTCATATCCAGGTATTTCATCGCAATCATTAAAAGTACAACGTAGCTTAGGTTTAAGTATACTTTTCTTTGGGGGGGGGGGGGTACTAAGATTTGTAGACCTTTTGTCTTGATGCTCACTAGACTTATTACTAAACCAAAATATTATATTGCCCTTAATTATCTAACACAGAGAAAGGTTTGATAATTTATCATATCTATCATAAAAAAGACTTATAGTGCCATAAATATGTTAAAACAAAAAATTACTTTAGCTGGAGTCATTTGAAATATTTTAGCAAAAGCACCATCTACAAATTTGGCTTGTTACTAAACACAAAGCTACACAATGATCTAGCTAAGCTCTGTTCATTGCGGGTATCGAAATTCGAGTTTTAGCGTGATATGTTCTCCACAGTCTTTCTGTTGATCCACCGGAGGGAGAGGGCAAGTTAATTCCAATATAACGATCTAGTATTTTCGAATATAATTGTGATTATCACTATGCAACAAAAGAAGATGAAATAATTTGTTTATTTTACCAACAAAGCTCCGAGTTAGATTTATATTCTAACCAATACTGAACACAGTCATTAGAAGCATTGAGTTTTGGAACATACAGGTTGAGAAATAAGGGCGTGCATATTCGGTGACGGGACCCGAACCCATAGATTGTGAGTCGAGTGCTCTAACCACCAGACCATACCAATATCAGTAATAAAAAAAATATAAAAATTACAAAAAACCGTGTTGTGGCTGTGGATGCACTGTAAGGGTAGGGATCAAACCCCACTTTTCGAACAGTCAAGCATTGTCTAAAAGTTGACGGTAGATGCTGTTGACTAACACCTTAGTCTATCAGTTCAAAATTATGAGCGGTTATCGTAGACAATCCTGTCCTGGAGCTCGTTTAAGTGAATATCTGAAACAGTCTTTCGAGTATCACTGTCTAACATACGAGTGTATAGCACGACCAACTTGTTCCAAATTTTAGGAATATCGCTTAAACTCACCATTCAATTGATTAGGAAGAAAAATTTTTAATTTTAGAAATATCATTCTCTTTAGGAATAATTCAAAAGATTGGAAACAAAAAGGAAGAACAAATGAACTGTTTTGTTATTAAGTGCAATGTTACACAATAGACTATCCGTGGTTTTAGGCCTTCAGACTTATTGTAGCTAAGCCACTATGGGGCGATGAAAAGAAACTGATTTTGTTTTGTTGAATTTCACACAAAGCTACTCCAGGGCTATCTGCCATTAATGTTGATGTGATAGATAAGGCAGCTAGTTAACGTCAGCCACCGCTAACTCCTGGGCTACTCTAATTGAATAATGTGATTCGACTGCCACTCCTATAAATTCTAGCGTGTTTTTTCTTTCTTTTTTATGGTAACGGGGCGAGATCCGAAAAACGGGTTTTCGCTATTTTAACGAGACAGACAGCATGAAATAAATACGTATGCTGTTGCTGTCTGTACATAGGGTTTCCGAAAATTCTGACATATTACTTATAGGTGATTATACTTGTTATGGTAAACAACTACATACAGTCTGCCCTTCACACATGACAAAGCTACTGTTGCTGTCTTGTGGGTTTAGCTTGTATTAGGTCACATCATTTTCGGACAACTGTATGCCAGAAGACCGCTGGTCTAACTCATGCCTAAGGCTCCAATAACAAATACTGAAACATTTGATTTTTTAATGGAGATCGTAATGAACAGTTAATATAATCAAAATTATTTACGTAGCATGATAGCACAAGTAAAAACGTATGTTTAAATAAACAACTATTTTACGTGTTTTATCCTTGTATTTGGAGCTTCTTTAAACTGTGCGAGAAACGTGGTCATTGAAGGTCACAGAACACTAATTGAGACCCAAGAAATAAGTTGTAATGAAATATTTATTAAACTTTCTCTTCTCTTTACAATATACTTCAATTTTCCTTTTTTTTTTAGATAAAGAAAAACACCAATTGGCGGTACATCATGTCTCAGAATGATTCATTTTCGTCAGAACTTGTGTACCTCAACTTTAGAAAAACAACGTTCAAACCTACACATATGACTAGATAAGTTTTTACTTATGTGAAATATTATTCCCGTTATATAAAAAGTATCGCACACAAAAAATAGTAATAAGAAATAACAAACATTTGAATAACGTCACTTTATATATATATATTTTGTTTTCAAAACACACCACCCTAATATCCACAACTGCCCACCAGAGGGATCATCAATAATAGGTTGTTGTGTGGCGTTGTATACAACAGGAATAACAATTGAAGAAAACGAAATCGGTAATTTAACATATCAAGTACATTGTGCTGCAAATGTCAGAAAAATTGTCACACACACACACACTTAGAAATTTTGTGATAAGTTTCCATTTTTAGTCACATATATTCTTTACCAAACAACGACAATTTTTTAACATTTTCGGAATAGATACTGAACATTTTGAACACCAAACATCGGGTGTGGACCGATCAATTTAAGCACTTTAGTTAATAATTTAGAATTCTTTTTAAGTACTTCAAATTTAACAATAAAAGACACACCAGATACATCTATATAAATCAAATGCTTTATCTTCTCTTGTAATGGCCCAAAAAATCGGACTTTTGGACAGTGTGTATATTATCATTCCAATAAGAAAATAAACGTGTACCAGCAATGGTTAAATTAACCTTCTGGCTACTGATAATCTTAATAAATGTTAATAAACAACTATTTATAGAGTCAAGTCAAAACTAAAACGTCTTTCATATTATGTACATGGAAATAAATCTTTTACAAATTATTTACAAAAAATAACTAACACAAACCTTAACTTTATGTAATTATGATAATCCTTGTTATTAAAATTTTCATTTATCAATTGTAATTAACTTAAAATATTAATTAATATGAACAAAAAGTTTTATAAGTGTTCTGGCTGTCTGTTTTACATTAGTCAACAATTATGTTTATTTAAAAAAAGTATAAAAATATTCAGAATCCGAGAGATTAGTCAAGTTTGGTTTAAGTAATATTTTACAAATTTACTGGACCATCTAGTGAGAATACTTTTAAAAAAATGTTTCAATGATTCGGTAAAAGCTAGGTATAAATTAAAAGAATTTACAGTTAATTGGCTGGACTGGATTTTAAGAGTACAATCATTTATTAAAATATATCAATATCTAGGAAATATACTGGATTGATTAATGACATTATTTTTAGAAACAATATTTTCAATGACCTGGTAAAGTCTAAGTTAAAACTACAGCTTATATTTAAGTCATACAAATCACTTGTAGAATACAAAGATTTATTAAAATATATTTCATACATATACCCTTTTCACACACAGTAAGTCTTAAAACCTTCTACAGATCTTCGGACGTGGGCTGATACGAAGGAGATGGAACCCTATTCGAGAGTGTAACTTAAAAAATAATAATACAAAATCTTCAGCTAGTAGTAGTAATTTATTAATACTGTTATTTCAAAGTAACAAAAATATTTACCTGAATCTCAAGGTTTCTAGTGTGGAAGTGCAAAGGTCTAGAATGTTTGAAATGATGTTTAACTCACACAGAGCATTAAACTAGAATTGAATCTCAAGGTTTCTAGTGTGGAAGTACAAAGGTCTAGAATGTTTGAAATGATGTTTAACTCACACAGAGCATTAAGCTAGAACTGAATCTCAAGGTTTCTAGTGTGGAAGTACAAAGGTCTAGAATGTTTGAAATGATGTTTAACTCACACAGAGCATTAAGCTAGAAACTGAACATCTTACACACAAATAAAAATTGATTCAACACCAAAGTAGATTTCTTTTGTATGCAAATAAAAACTAAGTTTTTAGACGAAATAGTTTACTTTCATAGTATTCTAATCCAATCCCAAACACACACACTCAAACACATACAGTGCCATGTCAAGGCAATTGTTTTTTGCAAAGAAAAAAAAACCTCTTATAATAATTTTTTTTGAAAATTATCTCGTATATATACCAGAAAAAATAAAAACTAATTTTTCATGATTTCTAGCAACATATCCATGTAAAACTATCTACAAATTCAATTTTAGCATTATGTGCTTCTTCGCAAAACTTTCAGCCATTTGTTTTACACATTCTAATTTCATAAAAATCTGTCAAAAACAAATGACACACACACATGTTGAACATTTTAAAAGTAGTTCATATATATATCTATCTTGTGTGAATCAATTCACATAAAAAACAACAATCATCTCTAACAAACACTTGCACCACTTTGAGTTTGTCAAGCATCTTACAAAAACGTTCTAGTTAGGCTTAAAAAATAGTCATGTGACAGCAATGGTGACTTTAGTTAAGATCTTATCAATCAATGAGATCTATTTGTACAAATATACACAGCAGTAGGTCTTTCACTAAAACTATAACCTGAAGACGATGAAGAGTCCCAATGATTTCGTGAAAGTGAAATGAAGAAACTTGTCGGACAGTAGGAACTGATGTTGGTAGATGACAATTTTTAGAAGCAAGATACTAGATACTAACTTCCCTAATTCTGTTAATCTTTCTCTTCAGTTCAGTGAGAGTACATAATAACCTACAAATGACCAAGTTGTTTTTATCTAGGTAGTAACACACTATCCTTTCATCATTTAGAAAAGCGAACATAGTGATCTGACTGGTGTGCGAATGCAGGATGTGCTAGAGTTGTTCGTAAAGAATCATTGTGTTCTTCGAGGGAAGTCTGAGCATAGTGAAGCACCAAACTTTTCAATGTCGGATGGATATTATACGGCTCTGCAAACCCGTACCCCTTCTCCGTCTTATGGATCAGACAGTGGCCGATCTTGCCATCAGCTCTGTATACAAACAAAAATCAAACACTTTTACCTTCCGACAACAAAAAGTATGTATTTTAACAAATAAGATGTTATTTGAAACAAATATTACTATCATACAACACAGTTAAATTCACGATCAACAAAGAAACAGAATGAAAATAAATGTTATTAATAATTTCTTTTTCAATGGAAACTGAGCTTGAACCCACATATACATAAAATAACTTTACAAAGTTTGGAGAATAATACAAATTATATCAATCAATCTTAATCACACAGAGAAAAAACAAAGGTGTTTCCAAGTTGTCTGTTTTAGGTGAGGACAGAATAAGCATTATTACAAAGTCTGGTGAACATTTCAAAATATTACCTGTATAACAAAGAGCCTGAAAATATTATAGCAAATATATGTTACAAACATATTTACAGTGTCTTTAGACTGTAAGCGGTATCGTACCATCTATACTGAGGGACTGACTTATAATGCACCCACAGCTTGAAGAGCAGGGAATACTTGTAGTGTTGCATAGATTTGAACCTGGCTCACCAATTTTGATATCTAGAACTCTGTCACAAGGCCAAACAGTGGCTTGTAAGTGAGAAACCCCTCATTGGTGGTCAAACATTTACTAACACGTGAATTAATGTCTTTTATTATAACCTCGTTGAAATTGTAAATTTTAGTGAGAAGGAAATATTATCCCTACTCTATCATCTGGTTTGTCATTCGCCACCAATTTAGATCTGCATGAAATCCTACCTCTCATACATAAACTTGGACATGAACAAATGGAAAAACAAAAAAATAGACTTTTTGGCAAGTATAAAAAATTATCTTGAACAGCTTATATACCGAGTAATCCAGAAAAATAATTCAGTAGCATTAGGTTAAATATTTTTTTAAATACATAAATATAGGTTTATTCTAGTGAGTAGAAGATAGAAGAACCATATGTGTAAATTAAAACCAAACCATTGCACAGAACTTTTCAGATGCCACAAGACTACCAAAATCATCATTTCTGGTTAATATAAGTAAGGGATTTAACTGAATTGTGAAATACAACACATCTAACTTTCAGCACTTTGAAAATACCTCAGTTACTTATTTTTGTGGAGAGGAAACATTTGTTACGAAACAGTTTATGCTACATTTTTTAATATAAAATGCATTAAATCAAATTATAACGATGAAGAAAGCATCTATTTAGTTTAATTACATTTAAAAAATGTGGCATCCAGTGTATGGATGCTGTTACGTGATAGCTAAGTTTTAGAATATATCAATTAGACAGACTTACACTATTGACAATGCAAACTGGCCGGTACGACTGTTACGGATGAGAAAGGTACCATTAAGCTTTCCACTAAGCAAGTTCTCAGCTTGTTGCCTTGAGCACTCACTCACAAACCACGTGGACTCGTCATGGTGGAGCAAGTTGTCATAATCCTGAACAAAAGCCGAATCTCTGGAAAAAGAAATTATGTTTGTTTTTAAACCTGTAATAATTTCTTTAAACTAATAATCATCCAGTACCGGTAGGCAGAGCTCACATATTGCATCAGGTTGAGAAAGTTTGCCTATTACAACACTCAAAACAACAAAATCACTTATTTCCTTTGTAAAATGTTAATATTGGTTTCATTCTATGAGACTCATACATTATTACGAAGCCTGTAATTGATACACAAGTAGTTTGGTTCATTAACAGTTTACTAAAACTTGTTTAAAAAAGATATGTAACCTCCACTGGTAATTGTAAGGTTAAAATAAATTATTATATAATCAAAATCGAGTTTTTTTATAGTTTCATTGTCAAGCCAAATGAAGTTAATGAGCCTTTACAGAATGACATTAATACAAAATTCTGAGCATATCTAAAAAAAGTAAGTTTAATTGTGAATGTATATCCGTTCTTCGACGAATTCTTGCTTATCGTTTTAAATCTGTTAGGTATGTCACAAACAACGGAAAAACAGACAATACCTTGACAGATCTTTAGCATCTGCTGACGAATCCTGAAGTAATTTGTCAATTCTTTCTTTCTTCAATCCTTTGCTTAACAACCACCTAGAAACAAAGATTAGATGAACACTTGTTACTGGACATCAGTTCAAGCACTTAATAGTTTAATAATGCAACTTAGAAGGTTTTGTGAATCTAAGTTAAATAGATTTTCAAAGAGATTATCCTAAAAAAGTAAAATTTACATCACCGTTAAGGATTGGTACTCCAAAAGACCCATCATATGCAACTTAGGTTATACAAAGAAAAGATAAAACAGTAGAATGTTTATGAAACATTCACCTTGCACAATGTTAAAAAATGTTAATCTTTGCTTAGCTGACACATTGGAATGTTACTTTCATCTGCTCAATTAATGTTTAGTTTTTCAAGAAAGTACATAAAATGATTTTCAATAACATGAGTAACTGATCATTTATATCATAATGATGTAATCAAACACTTAAGGCCTAGCTTGTTACTTGATTCTTTATACAGAAACTTAACTTCACACAAACAAACAAAGGCTGCCTTCAACAAACTGCAAGTAACAGTAGAGCTGACCAATTAACTTGATTAATTGGTATAATAAATTATGTACTTCGATTAGTTACAACAAAAATAAAATATTAAACTGATTTATGTCACAAAAACAACCAACTAATTGAAGTTTGCCATTATAAGTTTTCCTCAACATTTTGATTAATTTGAGATTTTTCAGTTTAATCAAATTAATTTCATGAAAATAATAAACTAATCAACAATACTTTTTCCAATATTACTCTGTTCTACTAATTCAAGTCTCATGAATACAATCAAATACTGAGCCTGATGAATCACATTCCACTAATTGCCCAGCTCCAAATTGTAGAGTGACAAAAAAATATTGAACTTTAGTCAAAAGTTGACGAAAATTGGTCATAAAGGTGTCAAAAACTTAGATGGACAGGTTTATTTATCATTAAAATCACAACCACCTTAATTTTTTGCTGTTTTTTATTATCATTTGTGAAGGATTAACTATTCTAACAGTGTATATATAATCAATTATATCCGTCATGAGACAAAAGTATTAGGCTTATTTTTTTATGTTCTTTATTTGGCCCCTTAGAGTAAGTAGAAGAGCATATAATGGCATTTCAACCACACTATATCTGCCGTATCAACTGGTGTTGATGTTTCACTTAATATCAGAGCTCAATAGGGTGGGTGGGATATGACCAACATGGCAGTGGTCAGAATGGCAATTATATAAGCCACTTGGAATAACAACCATTATGTTTTGAATGCTTTTTCCTAATACAGCATGTATACTTTTTAGTACACATAAAATACAAGCACATTACAGAAAATCACCTACGTTTGATACTGTTCCCGTTGCTTGTACAGCTGAATGATCTCAGGCTTCAAAGAATTCATCTCACGATCTAATGTTCGATTATATGCGGCTAGGTGTTTTAAATCATTCTCCAGCTGAGTTTTACTTTCCTGTATTGTGCGTAGCCTCTTCTTCAGAAGGACAAAATTTTCAGCAAGGCTTCAAAAAATTAAAGACAGCTGTTAGATTCAAGTTCTGGTGTAAAATAAAACTTTGAATATTAAAGATATTCAAAATGTCCCTTGGTGTTTAACAAGGTAATAGACAGAGGCTCTTTATCATTACATCGTTTTTAGCAATAATGCATCATTTTAAAATGCCCTAAAAAAACAAAAACTTTATACTGTGATCATCTTATTAAACTTTTACAATTAAACCAATAGAAAACCTCTTTATTTGTTACATAAGTATAACATCCATGTTGAAGTAATAAAGGTCAAAATGTTAAAAGCATATTTTTGAATCAACTTGTATTTTCAATATTTCTAATTATAAAACTAACAAGAAAGCTTCTAATACACAGTCTTCTCAAAGCCAATGTATAAATGGTCACTGATTTTTGGCAATATCAGAGTTTAAATGGCTGCCCACCACTGGACACTGCACATACCACTGTTACAACAGAGGAGATCACATGACACTGGTGGCACGTCATGGGATTCTCGAAGGATCTTGACTTTTCCTGGGAACTCTAGTCTTTTCTGGGCACCCTCTATTTTGGTATATAAGCCCGGCAAATAAAGGGGAGAGAATAATTACAGATAGACAGATAATTGAGTCAAGCGAGCGGTAGTGACCGTAAGTAAAGTGCGTGAATCATTGTGAATTATAGTGTGTGTTTAAGTTAAAGTATCTGTGAAAATTAAGTGTATTGAGAAATAATAAACTAGTTTTATTTAAGAAAGGACTTGTATCGCTGAAGTTCCTCGGGAAGAATTTATACCGGAAATTAACAAACGAGCAGAGACGTAACACCACAATCCAATAGTCTAATTATTTTTTGATAAATAATCATCGACTCATTGAACGTTATAAAAAGTAAAATATTTCTCATGTAATACTGGTTTATTATTAAACAGAATAACAACAACCATTGATGTTACACTGGGACAGAAATATATAGATTGTCTTTGGTATCTTTACATCATCAGGATAGAAATAAGGGTATAAGAAGCTATACCAATTTTTGTTTGTTTGTCTGAATTGTAGAATTTACACACCATGTTCTACTAAATGAAACATAATACTCAAAGTCAAAAATTTGTTTCTCCTGGAATTCTTAGGCAAACTATGCATAACATATTGCAGATTTTGAACGGATGTAATCATGGGAAGGCTGCGAAGTCAACAGAACCCATCTGCTGATATAATAATGGGAAGGCTGCTAGTCAACCAGAACCCTCTGCCGATATAATAATGGGAAGGCTGCTAGTCAACAGAACCCACTGCTGATATAATAAATGGGAAGGCTGCTAGTCAACAGAACCCACTGCTGATATAATAAATGGGAAGGCTGCTAATCAACAGAACCCACTGCTGATATAATAAAAGGGAAGGCTGCTAGTCAACAAAACCCACTGCCAATGTCTGGGCTATTCTCATCTGAGCAAATAGTGAGATTTGACAACAGGGTGCAAACTATGAACCTGGAAATTTACAATTCAGCTGGGCTGAGCTAATATTCAGTAAGACAAAAAAGTTTTCTTCTGGCAACTATCACGTCACCTAGTTATGAAAAACAAAAGTGAAGGCCTTGCCTTTCAATTTACCGAAATGTAGTAGAATAAATAAAGTTTACATAATATATATATGTATGATCATAAATAACTGATATACCAGCTGATAAGAGTGTTTATTTTGGTAATCAATCAATTGTTTCTAGCTGTGTATGTTGGTGAATACACAAAAACACACACACACACACACAATAAGTTTGCTACATTTAAATAAAAGATTTGCACAAGCTAATACAGTGATGTGTGTGAACCACATGCCGAATACCCACATATTTAAACCACAGGAACATGCTGAATACACACATATTTAAACCACAGGAACATGCTGAATACACACATATTTGAACCACAGGAACATGGTGAATGCATGCATACTTGGACCATAGAAACATGCTGAATACACACATATTTAAACTACAGGTACATGTTGAATACGTGTATATTTGAACTGCATGAACATGTGAAATACACATGTTTAAACCACAGGAACATGCAAAATACACGCATATTTGAACCACAGGAACATGGTGAATACCCACATATTTGAACCACAGGAACATGCCAAATACCTCCATATTTGAACCACAGGAATATGCTGAATACCTGCATATTTGAACCAATCATTCAACAGTGCAATGTTGCCATTACAAAACTTATGGGCAGAGACATCTGCCACAGCCTCTTTGTATAGATAAACCAGTTGAACAATAGAGCTATTAGACAAAAACCTTAAAATAAAAGAAACTTCTATGTTCTCCACAGAAGTGGAATAAAGAATAACTTGTTTTACCCTTTCAGCACAGACAGATGTGATTACCACCTGCTTGACTGGGAAAGGACATTTATATATGCAACAATACATATGGCAACTCTAAGCATTCATTACAAACCTTGGTAAGATTTTGTTAAAGTTTATAAGTGTCTTTTACACAAAGAATGACATGATTCTAATTACGTGTTTCTAATAAAAATGTTATTTATCTGTAGTAGTTATTTGTACTTAGACTGTGAATGGTTCGAGTACAAGGTTATTGTCATTTCAAGTATAAAAATACCTTTCTTCATCTTATAGTTTTCATATTTTATTTGCATAATCTCAAGAACCACCCTAAATAAATATCAAAATTTTTTTAAGGTAAATGTTTATATTTTATTTTTCATTTTCTCTATCATATCACTAACTCTGGTTATTATCATCAACATACAATGCAATGAAATGATTAAAATTAGGAAATAGGAAAAACGTACATACGTTTGTAGAATATCTTTAAAGACTTATCTTTTGTTATATTTGTAATTTCAGATACTTTCCTTTTCACATATAGCTAATTTTTAATGTTTTATTTTCCTTTCTTGTCCTTTACCATTTATTCTTCATCTCAATACAAGTCAACAGTGCTCTCGCACAATATTTTAGTGTCTCTGGCAGATATTCACAACCCTTCAGCAAATGTTTGTGTAATATCATGAGCCTTGAGAATTGACACAAAATATGATGTATATTTTTAAATCTTTAAACCTCTTAATTATGCATAGGGGGACAAAATATCTGGGTTCACATCACAATTTGAGAATCAAATAACCCCAGTTGTGAAACACTTTCTTCTTTGCTTAGCATAACATATTTCTTTCCCTTGTATGTCTTTGGTCTGCTTAAATACGAACTTGGAAGCTGACATCCACATACAGTGGAGAGTCTGTGAAAAATACGTCACAAGTAGTGGACTGTGTTTTGCAGAAGCTTGTTACAATGTAAATTGTAGTGACAGCCAATACTACATAATCACTGTTATAAGTATGAGCAACACTTACAAAAAGAGAGGTATTTCTAGGAGATCCACAATGCCTGAAGAATAATTAATCTATGTTTGTACATAACAACTTCTTTCCTCCACCAACTGTGATGTCGTGGCAAGAGAAGACTTCCAGATTCATAGACAATAGAACTTTACAAAACTCTGAGTATTAATCGGTCAGATGTTAATTCTTTTGAAAATTTAAAGTGGGTCTTTTCTTAAGCTTACCACTTATAGACGCACCACGTAATTAGTCAGAATTTATATCTTGTTGAGAAAAAAAGGTATTTTTATATTTCAGGTATCATACTACTGGTATTCTCACTCTACGATCCACTTATGTAGTCAGAATTGTGCATAAACATACAAAAGAAGGAGCTCGATACAAGCATATCTTTACATATTCTTGTACTTGTAGAACTGGAAAACATTTTGAACACTCACCTGGTCATTTCATGCTGCATGGCTTCTTTCTGATGCTCAGCATGCAATTCAATCTGTTCTTCAAACACTGCTACTGTTTCATTGAAGGCATCCAGGGCTTGCCGCTGCAGCTGAATTTCCTGCAAAGTCTTGTTGTAGTCTTCATAAAACTGGTCATACTGTTTAGTTTTATGGAGATACTCCTTGTTGACTTCCATTAGCTTCTGAGCTACTATCTCTAAATCAACTGAGTTCTCCTCTTCATCTTCTGCCTAAAACACAAAAATTGAAAACCAAAAATATAAGATGTTTATTTTTTCACTTATCTAACAACTACTATATTCAAGATATAGGTTTTGTTTGTTTGTTGTAGCTTGTATAATGCTACTGGAAGGCTACCTGCACTAGCCCTCCCTAATTCTGTAGTGATAGATCAGTGGGGAAGCAGTTAATCAACACCAACTCTTGGACTACTCTTGTCAGACTGATCAGTAGAATTTAATTGACACTCTTCACCACCTACACCAACTGTTGGGCTACTCTTGTCAGACTGAACAGTAGAATTTAATTGACACTCTTCAGCACATACACCAACTGTTGGGCTACTCTTGTCAGACTGAACAGTAGAATTTAATTGACACTCTTCACCACCTACACCAACTGTTGGGCTACTCTTGTCAGACTGAACAGTATAATTTAATTGACACTCTTCACCACCTACACCAACTGTTGGGCTACTCTTGTCAGACTGAACAGTAGAATTTAATTGACACTCTTTTAATGCACCCATGGACACAAAGTGCAGAACATATTTTTTGAGGGGGTGGGGGTTGAACCACATAACTTTGGATCCATAGTCTGACACACTGACTGCTAGGCAACACTCAATCCACAAGATATAGGAAACTTGGCTGAATATTAAACATTGTTTAACACCCAAACTTGGGTGGGAAAGAATGAAGTGAAGGAAAATAGTCGAAACTAAAAGGAAGATTATAAAAAAAAGATGGCAGTTTTAATGGCTATAAGGTAGCAATTAATATAGTTCGGACATAAAAACTCAAGTTATACAAAGAAACACCATTAATAATATAATTCTAGAGAAATTCATCATTACACCTGAGGTACTGAAAATTTTGTTTCAAACAGTGGCTTATTTGGCTACCTGGTCATGAAGATAGCTAATCAAATCACGAGACTTACACACTTTTGAGAATCAGAATCAAAACATGTCACACTGAATGTGTTAAT
>NW_013667435.1:46454-47359 GCF_000517525.1 Limulus polyphemus
GGCTACCTGGTCATGAAGATAGCTAATCAAATCACGAGACTTAACACACTTTGAGAATCAGAATCAAAACATGTCACACTGAATGTGTTAATTTACAATTTAACTTATTTAAAAATACAACACATGTTATAGATTATTATTACAGCCATTAAGAAGTGATAGTGAAAAATTTATTGGCTAAAGTTTTTAAGTTTATTTTTATGGTAATTTATTTTTTATTCTGGATCTTAAATGTGATAAATAAATTCATAAATATTAATACATTTCTAATGCTGGCTATGCTGAAAGGCATTAAGCCATCAAACAAATACAAAAAGGCCACTAACCTGTTGAAATCTGGACAATGGATAGAGCAGTTTTAGGTCCAATGTTCGGTTATATTGGGAAAGTGGAACACTTCGGTAATAATTTATTAACTCCATGACACTGTTGAACTTGAGGGGTTCAGAGAACCCATATTTTCCACTCTTCTGGTATATCTTGATTAGCTTGTTACTACCACCTTTCCTGGTTGTGGAAGAATATGTATAAGCAAGTTTCCTCACAAGAAATATTTGTTAAAAATAAAAACTTTTCTAGCACAATTTAATAAAATCCTGAGAAATACACATCTACATGTTAAACACCGAGTTATAAATACCCTTATACATGATAAACGCTAAGTTATAAATACACATCTATAATGTTAAACACCGAGTTATAAATACCCTTATACATGATAAACGCTAAGTTATAAATACACATCTATATGTTAAACACCGAGTTATAAATACACATCTACATGTTAAACACCGAGTTATAAATACCCTTATACATGATAAACGCTAAGTTATAAATACACATCTATATGTTAAACACCGAGTTATAAATACCCTTATACATGATAAACGCTAAGTTATAAATAC
>NW_013667435.1:48260-57227 GCF_000517525.1 Limulus polyphemus
TCGATAAGATTTTAGTTCTAATAAGTGGTATGTACTACAAGAAAACTAGTAGCAGGTGACAACTAGTCACAAAAGACTCATGTTAACAACACAAGGACAATAATATAATGTCTGAATCCTGCTGTAGGTAAAAAGGTTTAAAAGACTTGTGTTTAACAACACAAGGACAATAATATAATGTCTGAATCCTGCTGTAGGTAAAAAGGTTTAAAAGACTCGTGTTAACAACACAAGGACAATAATATGATGTCTGAATCCTGCTGTAGGTAAAGAGGTTTAAAAGACTTGTGTTTAACAACACAAGGACAATGATATAATGTTTGAATCCTAGTGTAGGTAAAAGGGTTTAAAAGACTCATGTTTATAAAAGGCCCTTAACTGGCACAGTTTGTGGATTAGTAAGAGAAATACAGATACATTGGCTCTGTTCCCATCTTACACACATTTCTCTAAACTATTTATATAACAGAACACTTGTGGCTTTGTTGGATCCCTGATGAGCCACACACAAAAAATAGTTCAAATATTGCTAATGAATCCTACTAATTACTGCCAGGGTTTCCTTTGTATTTACATAGAAAGTCAACGATTCCATTCAATATTTTAATGAGTACTCTACACTAAATTTTATAAAAGGTAACAAGTAAAAAATCATTTATAGAAACAACAGAAACACACACATAAACATAATATATGTGGAACTCAATAGAAACAAACACATAAACATAATATATATGGAACTCACTAGAAACAAACACAAACATAATATATGTGGAACTCAACAGAAACAAACACAAACATAATATATGTGGAACACAACAGAAACAAACACAAACATAATATATGTGGAACTCACTAGAAACAAACACATAAACATAATATATGTGGAACACAACAGAAACAAACACATAAACATAATATATGTGGAACACAACAGAAACAAACACAAACATAATATATTTGGAACACAACAGAAACAAACAAACATAATATATTTGGAACACAACAGAAACAAACACAAACATAATATATGTGGAACACAATAGAAACAAACACATAAACATAATATATGTGGAACACAACAGAAACAAACACAAACATAATACACATGGAACACAACAGAAACAACACATAAACATAATACATGTGGAATACAACAGAAATAAACACAAACATAATACATGTGGAACACAACAGAAACAAACACATAAACATAATATATGTGGAACACAACAGAAACAAACACATAAACACAAGTCAGTAATTTGAGGGTAAATAATTTTGAAGATGAGAAATACATGATTTCAATGCTGTACTTTTTCTAAGTATTTCTACAACTCAAGTAACGTAACTGAAATTGTTCTATTCTGAAACCCGAAAATAAAGAGGAAAAAAAGGAACAACATAAAAACCAGAAAAAAAAAGCTTAATATTAAAAAACGTCGTGCACAGCTACATCACAAATAAAATACAAAAGAAACTTTATTACAAAAATCAAGTTTGAGTTCTCATTGGTTTATTACACCAACAAACATGTCAGAGTTACTCTAGTCTGAAACCCTCAATGCTGTAGGTAAAAAGGTTTACATCTACATGTTAAACACCGAGTTATAAATACCCTTATACATGTTAAACACCGAGTTATAAATACACGTCTATACATGTTAAACACCAAGTTATAAATACATGTCTATACATGTTAAACACCAAGTTATAAATACATGTTTATATATGTTAAACACTGAGTTATAAATACGCATCTATACATGTTAAACACCGAGTTATAAATACACGTCTATACATGTTAAATACAAAGTTATAAATACACTCATAAATGTTAAACACCAAGTTATAAATACACTTCTACATGATAAACACCGAGTTATAAATACACGTCTATACATATTAAATACAAAGTTATAAATACACTTATACATGTTAAACACTGAGTTATAAATACACTTATACATGTATCTGTACCTGTTTTTAGGTTACTGTGTCCATGTTTTTATCAAATACAAACATTACTTAACTTTCTGAAATACTGAAATATTTTATATAAATTTACATAACCTAACTCAACTCATTTTGCTTTATACATAGATGTCCATTATTTTGGACTACTGGCCAGGTGAAAGACTGCTAGTCAGTAGCCCCTGCTACCAGTAACATGGGCTTTATCAACTAAGTAATAGGACTGATCGTTACTTGTCTCTTTTAATAATACATACACAGTTGAAAGTGCAAAGCATGCCTAAAAGCAAGTTTTAAACCTTTGATTTGCAGCCTGGTTTATCAACCATTAAACAAAGACCAGTCTAATACACACAAAAAAGAGAGAAAGCTTAATGAAATGACCTAACAAAGTTAATATGAATAGAAATCACCAACTTTACTGGTGATGAAAGCTCCAGATCTGGAAAAACTTACCGAAGTGTGAGAGTATACTCTCCAGATCCTTTATTGGAAGCATCTCTTACAAGGAAGGTTCCATCTGGGGTATCTTTCAGTTTTTCATTCACTTCCTCCCTGGTTGAAGAGTTTATATTTTTATAAACAAGATGTGACAAACAAAAACTTTATTGATCTGAAACTGAATTGAAACTAAAATCTTCATATGCACTGAAACTCTTGATCTATTTATACATATAATGCTTGGTACCTCCAGTTATACACACACTTCCAAAACGTCATTCCAAACATTTTCATATGACACAGGCTACTAAAGTAGAACAAAAACATAATTTTTGTTTAAGTTTACGGACTGAGACATTACGTAAACTTTCTTGGAAACCCCGAGTAAATGAAACTGAGAATGTAAAATAAATAAAAACCTATGTTATGAATAAGAGAATTCTCTAACAGTTATTAAACTAAAACAACAAAAACTTTCCCTGACCTTGTAATTTCTCCCCAGTACCACTCTGCTTCCTCTAGTGTAATTGGTCCTTCTGCAGATCTTACAGAGGTGTCAAGGTTCATCTCAGACCCGTCTCCTACTGATCCCCCATTATTAGAGCTGCCAACCGTAAGTGCCTCTGACAATGAATGGCTTGGTACGAGAGATGAGCGACGAGGTGGTAAAGCTATAAACAAGAACAGTATTAGCATCAGATAAAACGAAAAAAGTTTATATTTGAGGTAGTAAGAAACTGTACCTGAAAAACCAGAAAAATCAAAGATTTCTTACAGCTGTAACAGAAAATTAGCTAAAATTTACATACGAGATACTCTGTGTTAATCCCTCATTTATGACTGCTGGGAAGGCAACCAGTCAACAGCATCTACAGTTAACCTAATATCAGGATTGACTGTCATACTTATAATACCACTGTAAGTGTGGGAATGTTTTATTTTGTGGTGCTCTATTCAAGCTATTTCTAAGTAAATTAGGTTTTAGTTGTTCAATGGATCTCTGTTTTTTGATATATCTTCACTGGTTCATGGAAATCCCTTTTGGACAGAACAAACTGG
Source organism: Limulus polyphemus (assembly GCF_000517525.1). Classification (NCBI taxonomy): domain Eukaryota; kingdom Metazoa; phylum Arthropoda; class Merostomata; order Xiphosura; family Limulidae; genus Limulus; species Limulus polyphemus. The sequence continues at coordinate 51,735 of NW_013667435.1, forward strand.
TTTGCAAAGAAACCTTTATCACTGTAATTTTCTTATGTGTTGAAAGTTAGATTTAAAATAATCAATAAACTTGTCATAACAACAGATAATGTGAAGTACACAATATCACAATATGCTGATGACATCTCTGTCTCTTACACTAGATGGTTATCTTAATGTTGTGATTCAAACTCTGGATTATTTTGAAATAAATATTCAAATTTAGGTTAATTTTTGTAATATGGATAAATATTAGAATACTAGGCAGAAATTAAAACGAGGATATTCAGATTTTTTTACTTAAGTATTTCCAATCAAATTAAAATACATTTTAATTGGAAGAGCTACGATACTTAAAATATTGTTACTGCAAAATTAGATTATTTACTTCATTGTTTGCCTAATCTCAATCCTCAAAGTATAAATAAATATTGCAAGCGCATACAAATGACGAACATAGAAACGTTTTAACTAGATGTTGTAAAATATAAGTATGTTAATAACTATTAAAATAAATGTGGTTAAGAACATGTAGTTTATCACACGCTAGATGTATTGATGTCTGATCTACATGTTAATAACTATTAAATAAATGTGGTTAAGAACATGTAGTTTATCACACGCTAGATGTATTGATGTCTGATCTACATGTTAATAACTATTTAAATAAATGTGGTTAAGAACATGTAGTTTATCACACGCTAGATGTATTGATGTCTGATCTACATGTTCATAACTATTAAAATAAATGTGGTTAAGAACGTGTAGTTTATCACACACTAGATGTATTGATGTCTGATCTACATGTTCATAACTACTAAAATAAATGTGGTTAAGAACATGTAGCTTATCACACGCTAGATGTATTGATGTCTCATCTACATGATCATAACTATTAAAATAAATGTGGTTAAGAACGTGTAGTTTATCACATGCTAGATGTATTGATGTGTCATCTACATATTCATAACTCTTAAAATAAATGTGGCTAAGAACATGTAGTTTATCACACGCTAGATGTATTGATGTCTCATCTACATGTTCATAACTATTAAAATAAATGTGGTTAAGAACATGTAGTTTATCACACGCTAGATGTATTGATGTCTGATCTACATGTTCATAACTATTAAAATAAAATAAATGTGGTTAAGAACGTGTAGTTTATCACACACTAGATGTATTGATGTCTGATCTACATGTTCATAACTATTAAAATAAATGTGGTTAAGAACATGTAGCTTATCACACGCTAGATGTATTGATGTCTGATCTACATGTCCATAACTATTAAAATAATTGTGGTTAAGAACATGTAGTTTATCACATGCTAGATGTATTGATGTGTCATCTACATGTTCATAACTATTAAAATACTTGTGGTTAAGAACATGTAGTTTATCACACGCTAGATGTATTGATGTGTCATCTACAAATAAAAATTATTCTAGTGAATATTTTAAACAGGCATCTTTGTATCTTAAGCATTTCTGGAAAGATATTTTTCAAAGTGGATTTAAATTGCTGGTATAAATGGCATTTGGACAAATTATGGATTCAAATTTACTGGTTACTTGATTAATCATGTTAGTACAGTTTTGGAAATATATAACTGATATCAATTCATTTTGAAATATTACTTAAATCAGTAACCAAATGGAAAAATGTTAATACTGGTTAGAATTATAACAGTTGTACAGTATATATACTCCTTGTAACTTAGAAATAAAGGATGTTACAACATGTACAAGATACTCCTATTTCAAAATATTAATCCAACTGGTGAGAAACAAATTGGTTAAAAGAAGATATTAGAATAACCGGTATAAAGTGTGTAGTAATCCATTTATAATTACAAAATATACTCACTTACAATGGTATGAATACAGCAATATTTGTAGAACTAAACTTAATGATGAAATAGTGAGAAACTCTATAAAGTATATCAATAAAACACTCACTCGGAGAGTGTACTTTTGCAAACCAACTATGGAAATAATTTCCATTATGGATAAATATTAACATAAAATGTTTTATTAACCCAAGTTGAAAATCATATTTCTCTATTAAAATTGTTGAAAGTTTGTTTTCATTTTAATAAATTTTAAAATACAAAATATTTATCGATATTTCAAGTTCTTCTGTTTTTGTTACTTTGTTTATGATAGTGTAAAATTAAGTAAAAAAACTTAAGTTTTCAATTGTGTAATAAAAAACAACTTAGTTTTTAACAGCAGCTATTTTTAAATACTTTAGGTTTTGTATGCTCCTTTTAGAGAACATATGACACAAAGTTCACTTACACAAACTTTGAAAATTAATTAGTCACAACTGATATCCAGTTGAAACAGCTGTAGAGTTTTAAAGATTGTGTAATTCAAAAATCAACTCTTTCAATGCATTGTATCATGGCTTGGGAAGGCTTAGCCTCCCCAAATAATTTCCCTCATAGAGTATTATTTTGACAAACTCAAAAATATAATACAGTATATGTGGAGAGAGTAAAAGAGGGTATATACATGGACTGATTCTTCTCAAATGTGCTACCACTTATGTGTGACAGAATAGCCTACCCAAACAAAAGATTCATGTGCTACATTGTACTGTAGGATCTAAAGCATGGTATCTGTTTGTATACGAGTGTTGTGTCATAAAATCTACAGAATAGGGTTTTATACACACAATGCATTCCTGAATTTTCCAGTGGTTACATGTTAGGAAAAAATCAAGTAACTATCATATATATTTAGCAGGATATGGTGTTTTCACAGAAATTTGGTGATAAATCGTTTGGATCCTTTGATATTCACTTCATTACGTAATGCAGCCGAATATCCATGCTCAGTAAACACAAACTTGTCAAAATAAAATAAAAAACTGAATCAATTTTTCTTTCACTTGTTCAACAGCTCTCTCTCCGTCATCTTAGTAAAATCAACGTCCCAAGGTTTATCACACACTAGTTATCAGTACCGGATACCTGTACGCATATACGTATGTATATGTAAAGGTAAGTAACTTAGGTAACTGAGGTTTATCACACACTAGTTATCAGTACTGGATACCTGTACGCATATACGTATGTATATGTAAAGGTAAATAACTTACGTAACTGAAGTTTATCACACACTAGTTATCAGTACTGGATACCTGTACGCATATACGTATGTATATGTAAAGGTAAATAACTTACGTAACTGAGGTTTATCACACACTAGTTATCAGTACTGGATACCTGTACACATATAGGTATGTATATGTAAAGGTAAATAACTTATGTAACTGAAAGCAGCGACCGTAAAAATGTTGCACAAGTGATTTTGTTAGTGCTACAAAATCATGAATCAATACAACATCAAAAAACAAAGAATTCTACTATGATCTCACAAACAACCTGTCTTCGTGGCTCTGAAAAAATCCACAAGATTATAACAAAATTCATCTAGAAAATGAAAGATAAATGTATCTATAAAAATTTGGCAAGCTTTTAGTAAAATCTACAAGTCTGTTGTATACAAAATAATCAGACGTGTTTGTACTTAAGATACGTCTGTGAAATGATAACATCAGTCCGACTCTTAACAACTCGGAGTGTAAGGTGATATTCGTGTCAAACATATAAATACTTTTGTCCAATATACAGTTTGCATATTGAATTTACACAACCTCCAAAATGCATATCTATACTTTTCTTCAGTATCCCGGTATATAGCACTTACTGTCAATAAATCAGTAATGTAGGGTAAAATGAGTAGTTGTTAACTCTGACACCAGATATATAAAACCATGTTGAATGGCACTCTGCAAAAGGTCATGTGGACTTTGACCACCACCTGTAAACACAAGGTTAAGCTAGTTTTCTTAACATTTAACAATCATGGAAGGAATTTATATATGATCCAAATTTAAATTTTTAATAACTAATTTTCTTCTTTGTAATGATATAGATTTTTCTATATTCTCATATACCAATGGAGGATTTTTAATACATTATATACTTTTTTTAAACAGTTTTCCTGAAAACGTATAAGAACTGGAATCTTTGTGATACAAACTAAAGCGAAAGTTAAAGGTTAAGTAACAGTAATTATTAATTAAAAAAAGGTTTTCAGAGCAGCAGCATCAATCTAATGAGATGATGATGAGTTACTGTGTTTCTTTTCTCACATATCAAACTATGAATTAGTATCGGAACAAGTTAAAAGACTAAAAAATCTCCTATATTTTTTAAGCAGAAGAAAATAAAAATAACCACCTGGATACAAAAGTTACTACATTCTGAAAAACAAAATACAATATCTACTCTCCTTGGTTAGACTTCATTAAAGCTTTTGTATGAGTTATCTATGTCTGCAAATTACAGTTAGTTAATATAAAGAGTAAACCGTATCACTTTGTCTTACATCTATAATATATAAAAATACATCCACTGAAATGAAACTGTTGTGTATGTTTATCTTTAAAGTCAAAATCAGTAAGTTTTTGGTTGTTAAGAGACTCAGACAAAAGTGAAAACATGTTTCAGGCTACTTTTTTTTTCACAACAGTAACAACCAAATGAAATAAATGTATTCACTATGAAACAAAGTTTGTGTGACGGAGAACTCTGAATTATTTTAATTTTTCAAGTTACATTATACTTACGCTATTAATAATGTACAAAAATTATCATTAAATAAGTTACCAATAAAATAATAATTACCTTTACAATCTTTTTATCCCTAATAATTATCCATTTGTATTTTGAAACACTGTATATTTTAGAGAAATGACTTGTTCTTTTCCAACTGAATTACCTGGTGCTAAATCAAAAACTGGCATCTTTTCACCCCAGTCACACTTGAGCAACAACAACTCCACTGTGCGCATGTGTGCCTCTGTGTTGTGGACTATTTTTCTGAAACATAAAATAAAATATATGCATAATAATCACAAACTTATGGGAATCACTGATAACTAAAAGGTGTTCAACACCAAATCAGTGGCTTAGTTCTAGTTATAACAATCACAGAAACTGTATTATAAAATAGCAAAAGGCCAAATCCCTCCCATGGTAGCACATATGATCTTCCGCTGGGCTCTGGCTTAATTGGCACAAGAATAATTCCACGTTATCCCTGGATGGAATGTCAATCCATCACAGGTTAACTGCTGGTACCCAACAATGCTGTGTAGACTTAAACAAGTGGATTAAGGTACGTTGCTCAAGGACATAACAGTATGACATGCACCAGCCTTCAACTAGAAATCCTTCAACAGTGAGACAAAAGTATCAAGCAACTGCTCCAAAACAACACAAGGACAATAATATAATGTTTGAATTCGTATTTATAACTCGGTGTTTAACATGTAGATGTGTATTTATAACTCGGTGTTTAACATATAGATGTGTATTTATAACTTAGCGTTTATCATGTATAAGGGTATTTATAACTCGGTGTTTAACATATAGATGTGTATTTATAACTTAGCGTTTATCATGTATAAGGGTATTTATAACTCGGTGTTTAACAT
>NW_013667435.1:57962-69779 GCF_000517525.1 Limulus polyphemus
AGTTTTCTTGTAGTACATACCACTTATTAGAACTAAAATCTTGTCGAAGTGACTAGTTGTCACCGGCTACTAGTTTTCTTGTAGTACATACCACTTATTAGAACTAAAATCTTATCCCCGTGACTAGTTGTCACCGGCTACTAGTTTTCTTGTAGTACATACCACTTATTAGAACTAAAATCTTATCGACGTGACTAGTTGTCACCGGCTACTAGTTTTCTTGTAGTACATACCACTTATTAGAACTAAAATCTTGTCGAAGTGACTAGTTGTCACCTGCTACTAGTTTTCTTGTAGTACATACCACTTATTAGAACTAAAATATTTGGTGGCATCAGGTTTTTATAAAAGTTACAACCCATCTTTTATGAGATTGATCCTTAGTAAGTGATGTGTATATCTGATGAGTTATTGTGTTTCTGAAATAAGTTTCTGAACATTTTCACAAGCTGTAAAATTAAATGGCATATTTTAGAGTATTTATATTGTTTGGATTACAAATTAAATCAACTATGATAAATGGTGTATTTTAAAGTATTTAAAATGTTTGGATTACAAATCAAATCAACTATGATAAATGGTGTATTTTAAAGTATTTAAAATGTTTGGATTACAAATCAAATCAACTATGATAAATGGTGTATTTTAAAGTATTTAAAATGTTTGGATTACAAATTAAATCAACTATGATAAATGGCATATTTTAAAGTATTTAAAATGTTTGGATTACAAATTAAATAAACTATGATAAATGACATATTTTTGTTTCATTTATATGATTGACAGTTAAAGCAATCTGCATATTTAAAATAGAATAAGGGGTATGTTAAATCCCACTTGTATATGTAAAACTTACATGATATGTTCCCAAGGTGGACGAAGTAAAATGTGACACATCACTTTGACTAAAACAGTAGGCGAGTCCTTGATACCCCGCATGTGCTGTAACTGACACAGTCGGCAGAAGCAGGACATTAAAGTGTGAAGTGTAAGTCTGTGGTGGACAGGAAGTTGTTGAACTAACTGACTCAGACAAACAGCACACTGGTCATCATTCCCTATTTCTGAGAAATAAGGAAACAAAAGTTAAGGCACTTCCACAATCTTAACAACTTTTTGTTATCCATATATAAAAATAACCTCTAACTCCACCAGTTATCTCTTTTAAGACTCAAGAGAGTATGCACTGTTAGAAAAGCAAGATAAAACTTTGAAAAAATAAAACACATGTTAAGTATTTAACATATTTTAAACTGTCCCTGAAGAGTATAAACCAACTAGCAACATTAAATATCTTTATTTGTTGTATGATCATTGATAACCTAAAGCTCTTACAATAAGTAAAATGACATACGGTGTGGTAAAATGACAAAAACTAAAGCAAAATGCAAGAAAACTTCAAATGTAAAAAAATACAAATTTTTACATAATCAATTAGGTAATAATGCTTAACAATTAGGTAATAATGCTTAACTTTAATTAATACTGCCTTTAGATTTGAGGCTGAGAAAACAAAATACCAGATATTTTTGGTAAAGAAACATTTTTTTGTGTCAGACACAAAAAACAAAAAGCAACTCACTGGACGCCTCCAAAAACGTTTCGTAGGTTTCTACTGGTATCACAGGATTTGGCAACTCACGAAGATATTTCTTCAAGGCACCAGCAATACAGTTCAGCTCATAATGTTGAAGATCTACACTATCTGTATCTGGAAAATTAAAAAAACATTTCAAGCTAGAGTATTCTACCAGTATGTATAATAAATTCTTCTGAATTTATGTTAGAATTATTGTTTAACACTTTCTAATTACATTTAATTATAATGTCAGCCAGGAAAAGAAAATTTACCAAGAGCTTCAGTAATTCAAAATGGCTCATAGAGATGAAATAAATTGTATAAGCTGATTTGACGGCTGTTGTATCTATATAATGACTTTCACATTTTAGAAGAAAAATTTAAATCTCATTATTAATGAGTGTACATTACAATTTGACAAAAAAAATATACCTTTATTGAGTTTCTGTTTTACTTCATTCACTGTTTCAGGCAAGGCAGAAGACATAAATATTTTGTACAGATCAATACCTATTATAAAAAAAATCAAAACAAAATGTAGCAACAAAAAGGAAAGGCAACATTAACAGCTGCTCCTACCCTTTAGAAGATTATACCACTTATTAGAACATCACAATATTTCTAATTTATTCATTTTTCAACATCTCAATACTGATGTAGCAAAAACTTTTACATTAATAAAAACTTAAGTGTAAAAAGAATTCTTACAGAGATAAAATCAAAGTGTTTCATAAAGGATTTACTTATGAATATGACGAGTATTTTTTACCAATAGGTGAGGTGCTACAAGAACCATCCGTTACCTTTCTAGAACAACTGCAACTTATAACACAAACCACAAGTATTTATCATAAAAAGCTTAAAGCTCATAACAATATATACATCTGTTTATACTGAATTTTGTTGTTTTATTGACATTTGAACTGTGTCTAACTAATAATCCTGCCACACAAGTCGTAAATCACTTGGTGACCGTGCAACTCATGTTACTGCATCAAATTCATAAGGCACAAGCTGCTCACAAACATACCATGTGAATAATGTTTGTGTTTTCATTATCTCATTTAACCTAAAAAGTTTCTAATTTTTACATTTTAGTTACTTTCATAATAATAAATAAATGATACACATGAAAAACAAGAAATATAGTACTTATATGGGTATATTTTTTGCTGTCAATTGTTGATGACACTTAACCCTACTTTTTTATACTAATGGTACTACTACACTAAATATTTTTTATTTAATTAAACACTACACCTAAAAACACAGAAAAATAACAATCAAAAAGCAGACAATGTCCTATAATTTTTCTGGCTTTCTAATTATCCGATAAGAGCTGTTAAAAATTCAACTAAGCTCATTGAGGTGTTTCCTGTGGGAGTAAAGTTTGAACTGGAAGCAAATAGACAAATCTAAGTACAGGAAAAAACGAATTATAATAGTCATTTGATAGATAAAAACCCTGGCTTTCTATTGGTTATAAATAATACAGTGTTAAACGTCACAGAGAACTATTGGCAATTTCTGAAAGAGAGGATATTACAGGTGGGCATGGCAAGAGGGAGGGTCTGATTTTCTAGTTTATGACTCCATAAATGGATAATTTACATTAAATTCTGAACTTCTGGAAAGGGTGGTAAATAAATAAGAGTAGAGGGGATGCCTAGAGAGCAAACATTACAAATCTCGTACTAAGGGAGATTAGGGATGTTTTAAATATTTCCTTATAGCATTAAGAACTTAAAATTTATATTAAAATTTGATTTATTAACTATGTTTTATGCCAAGTTCATTGGTATACATTGATGATAAAGTAGTTTAATTAAATTTTGAATGTAATTCTCTAAAAATGTTGTGAAATGTGTTGAAAAGGGTACCCTTAGGGAAAGAGTTAACCCCTTACCACCGGACACTGTGCTATGAGAGCTAAGACTTGACCCCATTTTCATCAGCTGTCAGAATAAATGGCACATTTTATAGTGTTCAAAATGCTTGGTCTGGGAATCAACTGTTCTTTCACCAAAACAGATACAGTTAAAGCAAGGATGATACAACCTATATTACTGCTCTTTATATCTTTTACCAAACAGTTTGTACACCCAATGTTACCCTCAAAACATTCACAATTAAGTGTCACAAAATTCTAGGATTTTTCTATATTTTGAGTACTTAAGTTGAAGATCAAAGATTTTTCTTATTAACTGAACAACATGTAAAACCAATGACAAAGTTCTGTGACTTGTTATATAACTTGTATTACCAAATAAGAATCTTTCCCTTCCAAAACATATATCTATAACTTGGAAGTGTGAAGACACTACAAAATAAACAGAACAATTAGACCATAAGTGAAAATACTGCCATAAATGACCTCATATCTAGTGCCAAAAGGTGTGTGTGTGTGTGGTTTGGGGGGGGGGGGGGTACATGTGGAACTCTCTCTCCCTTAATTTGCAAGTACCATTTTACTAATGCATGGATTTTTTAAATGGTGTTCCTACTTATAAAGACAATTATCCAAGCTGGTTGGCCAGAAATAACAGCCATTGTATATAAATAATGTACTGATTACCTTCACCTTAGTAATGAAAGACAGATGATAGAAATTTTCTGAATTGAAGGTATCCATTTTTCTAGCTAACTTTCTTAGATCTGAGTTTTTCGGTTACTGTGAAACCCGTATCAGCCCAAAAAGTATATTCCTGACCAGAGATATAAGTAACAGTTTTGTCATGATTTGAGATTATTTTCTGTACTTCAATAGTTTAATTAAGTAGTTCAGCAGTAAGTCTGAAGGCTTATAACACTAAAAACCAGGTTTCAGTACCTGCGTTGAGCACAGTATACATAGCAAATTGTGTAGCTTTGTGCTTAACTACAAATAAACAATCATACCAACACAAAAAAAACAGATTTATATTAGAAGCTAACAAACACATACTCTTGTTCTGTTGTCCCTGTGCTTCTATTTCTTGCAGACACAGCAAGACTACCTTGGGGGCTGGTAACTCGGCAGCATCGAAGGAGGCTGAGAGGTCCTGACCAAACACATTAGCTGAGAAGTTTAGAGAACAAAAAGAAATAAGTTTTAGATGTACTTGTATTTTAACAAAATTTCAATTTCCAGTATTCCAAGTTCATTAGACAATAACTATTTTGAGTGTGTTTCCAAAATGTTACCATTATTTTAACAAACTATTAAATATCCTCTTTCAAATGACATACCACGAATCAGATGTGCTGTTAAAAATTATCCAGTAATACATGGCTTGTTAAGATATAACCTTCCTGAAAGTAGATAATCATTAAACAATCAACACTACTGAATAAATGACACATATCAAAGGTTCCAAGTCTGCTCCTTTCTTATTCTTACACAGCTACATTAGAAAAGTTTATAGATAAGACACTTCCCAAAATAACAAAAAAAAAAAGATACTGACACATTTTCCGAAGAACCAACATGACTTTTAACCTCAAACACAGCTGATGAATGAACCCATAACATTTTAACACATTTTTCTAAACTATTTAAGCATCAAACTGCTCATGGGTTCCCAACGTTCATGGTTGCTAATAACATGAGTAACATAAAAATGTTTAAATAAAAAATACCACAAATAATCCCCCTAACTGCTAGGGTTCCCTATATCCTTAACACAGAAAAAAAAAGAGTTATTCTCCAAAAAACATCCCATTCAGTTCTTTAAACCAGGTGTTACAACTGGCAAAAATATCAAACAATATGTGAACCTCACCAATAATAAACCATATCAACAAGTCACTAACTTGAAGATTAGGAGACTTTTCCAAGACAGGAACGAATATGAGAAAATGTTTTGACATTAAATTGCTCTCCCTTATCTGATTCTGTTTAGAGCAAACCTCTTTTTGATGTAAACTGCAAAGGTAATGATGTTTAATTATAGCAAACACACATATTGTATAATGAAGTTCAATACAGTTGTTTTTGTTGTTACAACTTGCAGGTTGGTTTCTGTAATCTTTAGTCATTACCCAAACTTTGACTAATGGGCTATCAAAAGGACAAAATGTTTCTACAAGTACAGAAGTAAACAACCTATCAACTACCAGACACCTCTAATCATCCCTCTTCAACCAGAGAGGTAGAGTTATCCGATCCACTCTGAAGTGGTGTTTGAGGGTAAATATATGTAAGGAAAAAGTAAAGAAAATTGGAAGCATAATAATAATAATTACAGAAACTGCTATAGTCATTCTCATGGTCTTATACAGTTGCACACCTTTGTTTTACAGGATTTAAGAACTATACACAACTGAAACTGCTATAGTCATTCTCACTGTATTATACATTTGCACACCTTTATTTTCAAGGATTTAAGAACTATATACAACAGAAACTGCTATAGTCATTCTCACTGTCTCATACATTTCACACCTTTATTTTCAAGGATTTAAGAACTATACACAACTGAAACTGCTATAGTCATTCTCATGGTCTCATACAGTTACACACCTTTATTTTAAAGGATTTAAGAACTATACACAACAGAAACTGCTATAGTCATTCTCATGGTCTTATACATTTGCACACCTTTATTTTAAAGGATTTAAGAACTATACACAAAGCAAATTATTTACACTGGCAGTGATTCTTTTGAAGTATACTTTAATAAAATTTCAACTATAAAAAATGATCAAATACTAACACTTCTGAAAAGATAAATGTTTCTTCTGTTTGCCAGTTCCTTGACAAGGTGGCAATCCAGTGGCAGCACAGGTTTTGTGGCAGACAAGCCCACACTCTGAAACAAGTCAATTGAACTTCAACATTAATGAAATGCAGACAGCATATCCAAATAAACTACATAAAACTACCACTCAATTTACAAATAGATGTTAACACATTTGAGGTCCTTTCTTCATATATTGTTTTATCCCTAATGCCTTCTTTCTTCAAATGTTTTATTAGGCTGTCCTGATTTTAAAAAAATGATTTGACAAAATTTCTGGAATTAGATATTTAAAAAAAAATATTTTATTTTATTCATGCTAATCTTATTCTGCATCCTAATTGCCAAAAACACAAAGGTATAATTTCTCTGTGTAAGATCTTGTAAGTCAAAAAACCATCAAACTAGAACCACACATGAATATAGAAATTACAAATAAGTTTGTTTTTAATTTAAGTAACACATTAGGGTAAATAACAACAAAGAAAATAACATTTATTTTAATTTAAATAACTCATTGGGGTAAATAACAACAGAAGAAAATAACATTTATTTTAATTTAAGTAACACATTAGGGTAAATAACAACAAAGAAAATAACATTTATTTTAATTTAAATAACTCATTGGGGTAAATAACAACAAAGAAAATAACATTTATTTTAATTTAAACAACACATTGGGGTAAATAACAACAAAGAAAATAACATTTATTTTAATATAAACAACACATTGGGGTAAACAACAAAGAAAATAACACTTATTTTAATTTAAATAACAAAAAAATATATTTTTTTTGTCAAAAATCAAAACATATTTTTATAGTTAGTTGCTATACCATGATATATGGGTAATGGATGGAAGGTCATTACAAATAAAAAAAATGTATGGTTTTAGCATTTTTATTTAACATTTAAATCTTGTAAACTTGCACACTGTGACCTTACTCAATCTAAACATCAATTATATTCACAATAATTTTATGAACACACAAAAATCCAGCAATCAAAGATAATGTTGACTTTTCCACTACTATGGACACATACATGTCCCCACCCTCCACAGAATACTGACATGGAAGCTTGGAGTTCTGTAGCACTATACAGAAACGGTATTCCCCTTCAAACTTTTCAAAGTTTACTTATTTCAGATAAGTACACATCTTCTTGGATAGTTGTTTAAACAAACAGTTACAGAGGAAAGTTAAACTTTGTATTAATGCTACATCTCATAAGGTTCTGTCCCAGGGGTCACTAACCTTGACATACAAGACCTTGATGAACAATTCCTCTTAGATAAGCATGACATTTGTGGCATTGAAGCAAGGTGGAGAAGCTTTCCTGGAGTAGCTGATGAGACCCTTGTGGTGATTCTAATAACAAATAAATTACACACTTTTTATTGTTTAAACTAATCAAGATATGATCCAAACTTTTTACTACTTAAACTTTTAAAGATATTACAAAATTTATATTATTATCATTATTTAAACTAGCAAAGAAATTCAAATAGTTTTGTTATTTAAAATTGCAAAGAAATTCAAATATTTGTATTATTTTAAACTTATAATAATTTCAAAAATGTTTATTACTTAATCTTGTTCATACAAAACTGTTTTTATATTCATACCAGAACTTGAGAAAACAAGTATAAAACATCTTATGATAGAAAAGAAAATATTTAATTTTTTACCATGTTTGATAAATTGAATGTAGTTTATTAAATTTGTCTGGAAAATGAAGCTGGAGAAATGAATTTGTTCATAAACAAAAAAGACTTAAACTTTGTAGAACCTTTTCTTAATTAAACCAACTGTTTGACCAACAATAAACTATAAACAAAGTCCCATCTTTCATTTAATTTTCTGAAGTCACATCAATATGTTATCCAATAAAGAATACTTTCTATAATGCAAAAGATAAATTTCATATATTTTGCTGTTAGTTCATAGTTAATACTATTATTTGTAAATGATATGTTAAATCTATAATACAGAGAAAGGGTTCAGATCCTGTACTGGCTAATATGAAAGTTCTAATCTCTCTATATGCTTATTCAACCAGAGTTGTTAGTTACTTCCTTGAGTGAGTTTCATTTGCAGGATTCGAGTAAAAATTAAAAACCATTTTGTTGGAGAGAAATATATGTGCAAATAACACATCTGTCATCACAAGTTTCAATATTAAGAAGAATAAAAACAAAAAAACATTAGGAACCTTACCGTCATTCCTATTACAAAAGGTGTCAGAAAGATTAGGGGTTTCTTCAACTGAACCCTATAAGAATAAAATCAAAACTAAATTATCATAATATGGTGTGAATAAGTTTTGATCTTAAATAAAGGAATTAAGAAATAGTTTTTAATGAGTGTTGAAATCCTGAATCGAGAGAAACTCACTTTTAAAACTGAAACACATGCATGACACACTTTTATCACAACAAACGTGTACACTTACACATCTACAAAAAGAACTATTAATTAAAGAATTATTAATACACATAATTAGTTTTTGCTGACACTCCTTAAACAATCCTCTTGATAAACTAAGTTATTTGAAAGGATAGTTAATAATTAGAGGAAAGTTCTTTGCTACAAAAGAACCCAAACTTGTAAGCAAGAATTAAAACTAGATGAAAGACAATTTAGAAAGTTTTGAGTTTAGTCTATCATTTAGAAAGTTTTGTGTTTAGTCTATCATTTAGAGAGTTTTGTGTTTGGTCCATAATTTAGAGAGTTTTATGTTTGGTCCATAATTTAGACAGTTTTGTGTTTAGTCTATCATTTAGAGAGTTTTGTGTTTAGTCCATCACTCAAGAGAGGTTTGTGTTTAGTCCATCATTTAGAGAGTTTTGTGTTTGGTCCATAATTTAGAGAGTTTTGTGTTTAGTCCATCACTTAGAGAGTTTTGTGTTTAGTCCATCACTTAAGAGAGGTTTGTGTTTAGTCTGTCACTTAGACAGTTTTTTGTTTAGTCTATCACTTAGAGAATTTTTTGTTTAGTCTATCACTTAGAGAGTTTTGTGTTTAGTTTATCATTTAGAGTTTTGTGTTTAGTCTATCATTTAGAGAGTTTTGTGTTTAGTCCATCACTTAGAGAGTTTTTTGTTTAGTCCATCACTTAGTTTTTTATTTAGTGTATCATTTAGAGGGTTTTGTGTTTAGTCCATCATTTTGAGTTTTATGTTTAGTTATCATTTAGAGAGTTTTGTGTTTAGACCATCAGTTAGAGATTTGTGTTTAGTTATCATTTAGAGGGTTTTGTGTTTAGTCCATCATTTAGAGTTTTGTGTTCGGTCCATCATTTAGCGTTTTGTGTTCAGTCCATCATTTAGAGAGTTTTGTGTTCAGTCCATCATTTAGAGAGTTTTGTGTTCAGTCCATCATTTAGAGAGTTTTGTGTTTGCTCTATCATTTAGAAAGTTTTGTGTTTGGTCTATCGTTTAGAAAGTTTTGTGTTTGGTATGTTATTTAAATTTTCATATAAATATGGATTGTAATACAAACAAACCCGTGTTACACACAAAACAATATTTAAGCTTTGGAGAAAAGAAATTACAAACTGACTTGAAAGACACAATAATTAACTGTTCCCACAAAACTTCTAATATAATACTCACCAGTTCCTTCTTAGCTCTGCAGAGTTCTTCTATACAAACAAGGATTGCTTTTTGATGGAATTCATCCTTGATACCCATGTTCTAACAATAAACACACGTGAAGTCACAATATTACATTTACACCATAGAAACAAAATGTCTCTGATTTTTTAATTTTGAGTAGAAAAATTATTCCAATAACATTTCCTTTAACTCACAATTTTCAGAATATTCATACCTAAAGCACTTAGCACACAGTGATCAGACATCTATAATATTAAAGATATCATCAATCAGTGTAAAGATGAATATAGAGAAAGTTAAGGGTTATCAATAGGAACAGAAGATAAAATAAAACTTTTCAAATGATAATAAACTACAAAATATTATCTTTCCAAGAAGTGACTTAGTGTTTTTACCTAATATCTCATTCAGAATATTTAGAACAGTTTGTTGTCATCATTTAAAACAGTGCTTTTCATCCAAGCTGACTGAAGCATTTTTGTGGAAATTATGAACATCTAGACACTTGGACCAAATATTTAATTCTAAATAATATTATCTTAAAATAGAAACCAAGAGCTTAAAATAAAGACAACTTTTACTTTTCATCTTTTTTTTCCTTCATCAAAACCCATAAAATTATTTTACAAGTTTATTTCACTTCTTAACTATTTCCAGTTGTTCAAATTAAAAACACATGAAAAAAGGCAATGGAATTATTTCCTCTTTCAATATCTCTAAAGTTGAATTTAATTTGTATAACTTTACCAGATGCATATTTCAAACATTTTTTTATATCTGTTTCTATACTAATAAACTGTTTATGATGGAAAATTATTCCTAAATTTTTATGGAAAACTTCTACTAATTTTCAATGAACAGAAGAAGCCATAAATAACTACTGCCAGGTTGTAAATGTTACTTTAAGAAGATACAGATTACCAATAAGATCCCTAAAACAAACATTTTACAAATTTATTTAAAAACTTTTTTTTACTAATGTAAAAAAAAAATTCCAAATTTTTAACTTAAACTAATTAAAAATTAACCATATTTTCAAATGAGCCCAAAAATTGTTGAACAGTCTTTTATTTAAAAAAACAATGATTTTATTTTTATAAGAATCACTTATTAATTATAAATTCAGCCAATAATATTTTTATCACATCAATAGATAACAAACAACAGTTTTTCAACTTACAAGTAATTTTTCTTTATCCAGTGAGAACAGATCTGACCCTTTTATGTTTTTGAACTTGAAAAGTTCCGCATAGTGGTACAAGTTTAAGGCAGCCATCCATTCCACAACGTTCGCTGTTGACCACTGAGTAACAGGCTGCAAGAATTTGTATGTATTTGATACACAGAATACATCATTGTTGTCATGTCAATACAATGTAAATCCAATTTCTCATGATTTGTATTTAACATGGAAATGTTTCTAGCATATTTCTCTCCACATTCAGTCACAACCATATGGAAGTCTTCCAGTTAGAAATTGTATATTTTCAAATTTGTTTTTTACAGCTTTATGGATAAATTTATCTACATTCTGTGAACTTCATTTCTATAGACCATATACTGTAGTACATCCATATATATACTTCTAATGGTCAAAAAGCATTTTACAAGATTTTGATTCACGATGGAGTGAAAAACTTTCAACACCACTATCCTAGCATAAAGTTATACATTATTGTAAAGAGGCATATCTTTTAAACCTGCTGTCTTGTATCAAATGTATAAAACTATCATAACATAAAGCAGTTTGTAAGTTATACATTAGTTTAAAGAGGCATATTTTAAACCTGTTGTTCGACATAAAGTGACAACATTTTCTAAAGCAATAGTTTTCAAACTGTGTTCTGTGGAACCCCAGGATTACGGGATGGGTCATCAGGGGTTCCCTACAAAGATAATGC
>NW_013667435.1:70391-74368 GCF_000517525.1 Limulus polyphemus
TAGAGCGAGAAGAAGCAGACCTGATGAAGGACTCAGCTTGGAGCCCATGGAAGGAGAAAAAGCAAACCTAATGAAGGACTCAGCTTGGAGCCCATGGACGAGAAGAAGCAGATCTGATGAAGGACTCAGCTTGGAGCCCATGGAACGAGAAGAAGTAGACCTGGTGAAGGACTCAGTTTGTAGCCCGTAGAGCGAGAAGAAGCAGACCTGATGAAGGACTCAGCTTGGAGCCCGTAGAGCGAGAAGAAGCAGACCTGATAAGGACTCAGCTTGGAGCCCATGGAACGAGAAGAAGCAAACCTGACGAAGGTCTCAGCTTGAAGCCCATGGAACAAGAAGAAGCAGACCTGTTGAGGGACTTAGCTTGGAGCCCATGGAACGAGAAGAAGTAGACCTGGTGAAGGACTCAGTTTGTAGCCCGTAGAGCGAGAAGAAGCAGACCTGATGAAGGACTCAGCTTGGAGCCCGTAGAGCGAGAAGAAGCAGACCTGATAAGGACTCAGCTTGGAGCCCATGGAACGAGAAGAAACAGACCTGATGAAGGACTCAGGTTGTAGCCCGTAGAGCGAGAAGAAGCAGACCTGATGAAGGACTCAGCTTGGAGCCCATGGAACGAGAAGAAGCAGACCTGTGAAGGACTCAGCTTGGAGCCCATGGAACGAGAAGAAGCAGACCTGGTAAAGGACTCAGCTTGGAGCCCATGGAACGAGAAGAAGCACATTTGATGAAGGACTCAGCTTGGAGCCCATGAAACGAGAAGAAGCAGACCTGATGAAGAACTCAGCTTGGAGCCCATGGAACGAGAAGAAGCACATTTGATGAAGGACTCAGCTTGGAGCCCATGAAACGAGAAGAAGCAGACCTGATGAAGAACTTAGTTTGGAGCCCAATATAACGTGTTAAAAGCAAACCAAAAGATAGAAGATGTCAACAAACGTTTTTCATCAAAAATCTATAAAACTCATCATACAACTTTCCAAACATTGGTATGACTCACCAGATACAAACAATAAGATCATATGGGTGAAAGTAAAGAATATAATAATATGTCAATAAAATTATATCCACAACCAATGAGGCTTTTTTCCTAGTACCAGGGCTCATCAGACATGTTTCTCTGTTGAATTTTCACACAAAGCTATCCTAATACTAGCCATCCCTAATTTAGAAGTAATAGCATGGTGGGAAGGCAGCTTGTAAACACCATACCTTAGCAACTCTTTTACCAATGAATAGTTGAAATGACTGTGATTTATAACACTCCCATGGATGAAAGGGCAACAATGTTCAAGAAATGGTTTCAATCCTGTGAACCACAGATTGCGAGTCAAACACCCTAACAGCCAGATCGTGCCAGGTCCGACTCTCTGTTATTAGTCTTATTAAGGTGCCCTTGTTGGCCGAAACTATTTTAATTTTGGTTTTAATCATTACGTGTCCAAGGATCATGACCACAGTCCAAGAAAAATGTGGATTACTGCCAAAACCATCTATACAAATTATGAATTCACAAACTCATAACGAAGCCAAAACCTGGGTTTCAATAACAATAAAACTTTCACCTCTGTGTTATTTAAATATTCCAAAAATTTTCAGGACAAAATAAACTTATTCAGGCGACTTCCAATAGTGTGGTTTGTGGTGCTACCTGGTGATAAAGAGCTCAAACTTTTCATGACAGACTATTTTGCTTCATACTTTACGCCATGCCTAATCAAACCTATGCATTGAGAAATCAACACACCATTTTTGAAGAATCTGCAGGACATCTGGTGTCAATACTCTACATTTTATAAAATAAAACTTCTGGACTTTGATAGTTTCATATCTACGAGTTTATTATCATTAATAAGCTTAGTTAATTTTGGGTTACAGGTCTTAAGATGTTTCATATGAGACCTCATTACAGAGAAAACAGTACCTTTTTTTAGGGCACCCAATGATGCACAAATATATCACATTATTAATTTAATGAAGCTTGAAACATATACAGTTCAACTATTTTTGTCTGTTTCATCATAAATATGATTAGAGATAGTGTAAAGACAAACTATTTATTTCTGAGATATGGAAATTGATGTTTTACGATGCATTGATCTGTGCTGCCATCTGTTGACTAGGAATGACTTTTGAATTATACTATAAATTACCACGAATACCTCTACCTATCGCAAGTTATCCTTTTAATATATAAATGTTGAATTATTAGTGCTCCTTCAAAAAATCTGTTAATTTACCATAACATTCATTCTTGGTCTAACCGGTTACGTGTTTTATAATTTCTTTAAGTGGCAATTTCACTGTATAATTAAGATATCTAGATCAAATATCATATTCAAACATCAAAGTTGTTTTCCTTCATAGCAATGTTGTTGTTTTTAGATCGGGACTTCCCACAGTGTGGGGTCACGACCTCACCAAAGCCACGGAAGATGTGTATTGAGACCGCATATACTCCGGAAAGTAATACATTTCTGTGAAAAATGTACAGAAAAAAAAAGCAATATTTTATTACATTCTAGAATTAAACAATAAAATAACAATTCTTTACAAAGCATCAAATGCGAATACCTCTGCGAATCGGGATTTTCCTCACTAGAGCAACAGAACATAAAATAGTTTATACTGTTGCCCAATGAAAGCTGAGGCTCGCAAATAAAAGTATTTTAACGTAAAGAAAACTTTACAGAAAAAGTGTAATCGACTGAAGGATGTGGAAACAGATCTATGATTAACTATTTCCCATCAAACTTGGAGAAAACATGATTGTTGAAACAAGTGAATAACACAACACTTGAAACCATGTTTGTTGAAACAAGTGAATTACACATAACACTTGAAACCATGTTTGTTGAAACAAGTGAATTACACATAACACTTGAAACCATGTTTGTTGAAACAAGTGAATTACACATAACACTTGAAGAAACCATGTTTGTTGAAACAAGTGAATAACACATAACACTTGAAGAAACCATATTTGTTAAAACAAGTACTAACACAACACTTGAAGAAACCATGTTTGTTAAAACAAATGAATAACACATAACACTTAAAGAAACCATGTTTGTTGAAACAAGTACTAACACATAACACTTAAAGAAACCATGTATGTTGAAACAAGTCAATTACACATAACACTTGAAGAAACCATGTTTGTTAAAACAAGTACATAGCTAATAACACTTGAAGAAACCATGTTTGTTAAAACAAGTACATAGCTAATAACACTTGAAGAAACCATGCTTGTTAAAACAAGTACATAGCTAATAACACTTGAAGAAACCATGCTTGTTAAAACAAGTACATAGCTAATAACACTTGAAGAAACCATGTTTGTTAAAACAAGTACATAGCTAATAACACTTGAAGAAACCATGTTTGTTAAAACAAGTACTAGCTAATAACACTTGAAGAAACCATGTTTGTTAAAACAAGTACATAGCTAATAACACTTAAAGAAACCATGTTTGTTGAAACAAGTACTAACACATAACACTTGAAGAAACCATGTTTGTTAAAACAAGTACATAGCTAATAACACTTGAAGAAACCATGTTTGTTGAAACAAGTACATAGCTAATAACACTTGAAACCATGTTTGTTAAAACAAGTACATAGCTAATAACACTTGAAGAAACCATGTTTGTTAAAACAAGTACATAGCTAATAACACTTAAAGAAACCATGTTTGTTGAAACAAGTACTAACACAACACTTGAAGAAACCATGTTTGTTAAAACATGTACATAGCTAATAACACTTAAAGAAACCATGTTTGTTAAAACAAGTACATAGCTAATAACACTTGAAGAAACTTGATGCAGAGGCAGCAGTTTAATTGTATACTTAATCTGAGTACAATGAAATAAAAAGGAGGGAAATTAGCACAAACAAAAGAATTATAGTAACTATATACACACACACACACACACACACACATATATATATATATATATAGAGAGAGAGAGAGAGAA
>NW_013667435.1:74426-75776 GCF_000517525.1 Limulus polyphemus
ACACACACACACACACACACATATATATATATATATATAGAGAGAGAGAGAGAGAAATGGGGGGGGGAATAAAGTTACAAAAAACCTCAAACAAAATTAACTATTTTGTAGCCTTCCAGAAGAATACATATAAATATTGACGTTAAACATTCGGTGTTAAGCTTACATTCTAAAACTGTATGCTCGCACAACCTACGGAACGTGCAGCAGGTCGTGTCACTACTGAAAATTCGGAGAAAAAGAGCTGATCTCCAGCCAACTCAGAGAGAGAGTGCCCTAATCACGTGCCTAGCTCGTGTGAATCGGTGTTTTTACACCTTGACAGTTCAATAAAAGTGATGACTTTGCACATGACGTGGTTAAACGCTTTTAAAGCAAATGCACACTTCAGTGCTTTTTTTAACGATCTTTTCTTCTTGTAAATGAGTATGAAATATGAACTTAAAATAATAAATGTTTATATGAATATGTCCATGGTGGTAACACAATGAAGTACATTATACGTACATTGCGCAGTAGTGATCTATACACACATATATATAAACAGTACTGCACATTATTGGAACAAATTCGGACGAAGCATTTTAAATTTTTATTTTTTGGAGGGGGTCATCCTTCACAGAAAAATCACATTGGTCATTCTTTAAAAACTGATAATCCCGTACAGTTCTACGTAGGTATCTTTATTTTTGGTCCAAAGTTAATAAACTTATATTCATCCCTGATTTCTGATCTATGTATAGCTTGGTTTGACTGACTTGTCCACTTTTTTCTATAACAACTACTGATGACAGAAGAGGATGTCTATCTTGTGCCAGTGTGTTTGGTTTCTTTACAATTTGCACACAAAGCTACACGTGGGCTGTGCGCCCACCGCCAAATCTTGAGATACTCTTGCTTAACTGAATAACAGTATTTGACAGCCTCAACAAAGTGCGAAGCGCGTTTTTGCGACAACGGGACGTGAAATTCGAGCCAATACATTCACAGTCCGGGCACATTAAACACTTAGCCACGCCTATGTTCTTCACCATGAAAATTAGAGTTCGAAACGAAAGGAACCATGTTCATATCATTATGTGTTTTATGTAGTTATCGCTCAGAAGTTATTTGTAACGAGTCAAAGATTTTGTGAATATTCTTCTTCGTATATTTCTGATAAACTTGATTTTACAAATTAAGATGAATAAAAACATTGAGATTATAACGCAACAAGTATGAAATTAGAGAACATATCTAAATAAACGGATTTTAAAGTTTAATAGGCTCACACAAATTATTAATAGTACTATTTTTTGAAAGTTACATCTACTATGGATTATATATATATATATATATATATATATATAT
>NW_013667435.1:76613-86720 GCF_000517525.1 Limulus polyphemus
AACTTATGTACGTTTGAAACGAAGAAAGTATGTTTATTTCTACTGCTGAATGTTTTAATTATTAATAAACTTATGTACGTTTGAAACGAAGAAAGTATGTTTATTTCTACTGCTGAATGTTTTAATTATTAATAAACTTATGTACGTTTGAAACGAAGAAAGTATGTTTATTTCTGTTGCTGAATGTTTTAATTATTAATAAACTTGTGTACGTTTGAAACGAAGAAAGTATGTTTATTTCTGTTGCTGAATGTTTTAATTATTAATAAACTTGTGTACGTTTGAAACGAAGAAAGTATGTTTATTTCTACTGCTGAATGTTTTAATTATTGATAAACTTATGTACGTTTGAAAGAAGAAAGTATGTTTATTTCTGCTGCTGAATGTTTTAGTTATTAATAAACTTATGTACGTTTGAAACGAAGAAAGTATGTTTATTTCTGCTGCTGAATGTTTTAGTTATTAATAAACTTATGTACGTTTGAAACGAAGAAAGTATGTTTATTTTTGCTGCAAAATGTTTTAATTATTAATAAACTTATGTACGTTTGAAATGTCCAACAGGTGTTAGCATTTTAATAGGGGTGGGGATGTGTAACAGGTGTTACCAGCATTTTTACATGGGTGGGGATGTTACCAGGTGTTATCAGAATTTTAACAGGGATGGGGATGTGTAACAGGTATTATCAGCATTTTAACAAGGGTGGGGATGTGTAACAGGTGTTATCAGCATTTTAACAGGGGTGGGGATGTGTAACAAGTGTTATCAGCATTTTAACAGGGGTGGGGATGCTTAACAAGTGTTATCAGCATTTTAACAGGGGTGGGGATGTGTAACAAGTGTTATCAGCATTTTATCAGGGGTGGGGATGTTTAACAAGTGTTATCAGCATTTTAACAGGGGTGGGGATGTGTAACAAGTGTTATCAGCATTTTATCAGGGGTGGGGATGTGTAACAGGTGTTATCAGCATTTTAACAAGGTATTTTGACATGACATTCCTAAACTCGGTGAACAGGTTCGAATTTAACCTTAACACCAGGGAATAGCTTACACAGGTTCCGAACATAGATATACGAATAAATTCATTAACAATTTGTTTAATATTTGCGGTTGCCACGGTTACAATGTCACTTTCTCGCTAGGCTGCTAAAACTTCGACATTTTCTTACATCTTGCTGTGATTGGTTGCGAAGACAAGACGGCTAAGTAGAAAATTGGTGAGGTTTTGTCTTTTGTAGAGTTAGTTGCTTAGTAACCAAAGACACTGTATTCTGCTCAGAACTCGATAACCTGTTACCAGATTTAAAAATAATAATAATATGCCTAATGTATGTTGGGTTATAGATACTATGACGAGAATTAACGTCTTCGTCTGCTTAAACATTGTACATCTGACGATTTGAGGTTAAGTTCGACATACGATGACTTGAGGCTACTTTCAACATCTGGGGACTTGGAACAAGGCTAAACTTAACCTTATTTGTATAAGAAAACTGTTGGTACTGCTTGCTCTTGAGTCTCAAGACCAAGCTCGAGGATCTTTCACACTGTTCTATTTGTACCTTACACTCTCTTCTATCACAGCTTTACGTTATAAACCAGTTCTACACTTTAGTTTCTATGCAATATTTATTTGTATATTTTTTGGTGACATTGTATGTTTATTAGAAATCAGTTGCTTCTTCACGATCCACGTTCACCTACACGTGGCACAAATGTTAACACCATTGTATGCGTGTTAAAATCAAAGTAAGAAAGGCAAACATGTAGGAGCAGTACAGTAAGGAGAATTTGGTATTTACAGCTGTTGCATCCACCGAATCAAACCCCAGATTTTGGCGTTGTACGTCTGTAAATGTACTGCTGTCCCACCTGGAGACCCGGTCTGATGAGCCCCGGTATTGTACGAAAGGCCTTGTCGGCACTGGATATTCTCCTTCACTATCACTGATGATTTCTTAGAATTAATAAGCTAGATCTTCTAATCTCTTCTTTTAAAATAAATATGGAATCGGAATTCCAACTTCCATCCTGAATGGCACTTCATGATCCAGTGGTTCTCAAACTGGGAAACGGTTCACAAAATAAACCTAAAAAATGAGCGAACTCTTCTTTCCTCGTTTACAGGGTAAAGCAAATCTTATTGCTTGAGTGTCAAAATTTGTAAACAGCGTTCTGTATATCGAGTATTATCAAAGTACTCTTCTGTCGGGTGTGGTTTATCAAGATGGAACTTTTTGTTAGTGGCATTTGAATGTGTGGAAGGATACACTTGGGTTTGAGATCGTCAAGTATCACAATCACAGACCAGAGGAAGGGCACCGATGTACAAGAAGTTTGAGAACCACTGGGCTAAACGTCAGACAGAGCCCCTTTATGATTCAGGTAGGGCCGTACTTAATTTTTAGTTACTGACAAGAGGGAAAACAGCCAGCCTGTAACGCCCCACGTCGCACAGGCTCCCACCGGCTCTTTGAACCAAATAATGAGGCTGTCACATTGTAATACGTACAAAACTGAAAGCGTGGAGCGTGTTCTTTCGAACGCAGCCCGATACGCTAACTCCTGGGCCACATTCGGCATGCAAAAACAGCATGCATAATTTACTATAGTAGTGAACAAATTATGATAATATAAGGTTTCGTTTTTGTACGAGATTTATATAACCTTCTAAATACGATAGTAAAACTTGTAGTGACGAGTCATGAGATGTATAAAACCTAAATACGATACTAAAACTTGTAGTGACGAGTTACGAGATGTATAAAACCTTCTAAATACGATACTAAAACTTGTAGTCAAGAGATTTATATAACCTTCTAACTTCGATACTAAAACTTGTAGTTACGAGTCACGAGATTTATAAAACCTTCTAAATACGTTATTAAAGCTTGTAGTGACGAGTCACAAGCTTTATATAACCTTCTAAATACGATACTAAAACTTGTAGTGACGAGTCACGAGATTTATATAACCTTCTAAATACGATACTAAAACTTGTAGTCAAGAGATTTATATAACCTTCTAACTTCGATACTAAAACTTGTAGTTACGAGTCACGAGATTTATAAAACCTTCTAAATACGTTATTAAAGCTTGTAGTGACGAGTCACAAGCTTTATATAACCTTCTAAATACGATACTAAAACTTGTAGTGACGAGTCACGAGATGTATATAACCTTCCAAATACGATAGTAAAACTTGTAGTGACGAGATATATATATAAAACCTTCTAAATACGATAGTAAAACTTGTATCGAGTATTTGTCGGCTACGTTGGTCACTCTAAAGGTTAATGATCTTGTTCGTTACAAAAACAATCCATGACTTTTGAAAAGTAAAGAATGCGTATAATAAGATTAGATAACATACGAATGAGTTATCATACATATTTTTCATTGCAATATTTCTCTATAGATACGTCACAGTGACGTCAGTCTTAAGTGACGCGACGGATTTGTAATAATGACACGGTGTTGCAGCAGCAGATCATACATGTAACACTTCCATCTCTGGCCCCATTTTCTGGGCGACAAACTGATAGTGTATAACCACTGCTAGCCCCATTTCCCCCACTTGCTTATTAAAAAAGAAAAAGTACAGTAATTAATTACATGTCATGTTCCAGTCCTATACCAACAATAAAAATTGGCAGACAGAACATACACGCATTGTCACGTTCCAGTCCTATACCAACAATAAAAATTGGCAGACAGAACATACACGCATCGTCACGTTCCAGTCCTATACCAACAATAAAAATTGGCAGACAGAACATACATGCATCGTCACGTTTCAGTCCTATACCAACAATAAAAATTGGCAGACAGAACATACATGCATCGTCATGTTCCAGTCCTATACCAACAATAAAAATTGGCATACAAAACATACACACATCGTCATGTTCCAATCCTGTACCAACTATAAAATTAAAAAAAACACGCACCGTCAATATTTTTTAGAACATATAGCAGCAACCTTCGGTGTCTGTAAGCTTGTTCTTAGTTGTATTGATCGTCACTTTTACAGCTGAAAATACGGAGCATGTTCATTATGCATACCGTAGTCTCGAACCTTGGACCTTCTGATAACAACAGCCAGACACATTAACCAATCAGCCACGTCACTGAATATTGTAACAACGGACTACGACAATGTTTCGAGGGTTACCTTTCTGCCCGTCCGTCCGTACTGGTACCACCCCCGAGTTTAAATGGAACTATGGCAACGCCTTTTGACCTTAGTCTAATTTGGAAGTTATGTGGTTTAATGTTAACTTATCTAACGATAAATAAACACTCAAATGATTCTACAGGAGGAAAAAAACGTTCAAGTGGCCTATTTATCGTGACCCGAGTCAAAACGGTACACGTTCCCACACGTGCATATACCCTCCAAACAGAGAGCAAGGAACTTGCAATATCGCATAGCTACTACGCGACCTACTTTATTTTATATTTTTCAGTGTAAAATGCCCGAACTTTCTCCAAGCACGACCTATCGCATAGCTACTACGCGAAATATTTTTTTTCGGTGTAATATGTCTCAACTTTTTCCAAGCACGACCTATCGCATAGCTACTACGCGACTTTTTTTTTTCCATTGTAATATGTCTGAACTTTCTCCAAGCACGACCTAGATTCATGCATTCTCTTTGCATAATATCTTCAAAGATGATATCTGTTGATGCGTATGCAAAAGAGTTACCTCTGAATTAGTGACGTACTATTATTGGAAATTTCAACCAGAACGTGTACACGTGGGATAAGAGGGGGAAGTTCATAGACCCGTGCGATTCAGGCGTAGAGGTCCCTAATTTTAACTAATAACCAGAAAAGTGGCAGTCAGCCAGTAGCACTCGCCCCTCAGGGTTTATATCTTTTTTTTTTCTTTTACCAGAATAACGGGATTTACTATCACTTATACAACGTGTCCACAACTAAAGTGTGAACGGCATCAAGTCTCGAACCCTGGATCCTCAGAATCGTAGACTGACGCTAGCCACTGTCACGCCCAGCCCAAAATTATGACTAATATCAGATAAAACAGTACATTTCGTGGTAATTTATTCCTTCCAGCAGTGCTGTGACTGGACATACTGTGCTGTTTTAAAGTTCATTTCAAGCAGAAACCACTTTCAAGACAATCACAATTACGTGATACTAAATACTGAAAATTAAACACTTGTTACTGAACTGTCAGAGAGTACTTAATAATTCACAATAGATTGTATGCAGTGGCATAACTATAGGGGGCGCAACCACCCGCCTTGGATAGTAGTGGTAAAAAACAAAACAAAAACGGAAATTTGAAGATCTTAACAACAAAATAGCTCCTTAGATCAGCTGGAAACGTTCATGATCGTTATTTACAGAAGTTTGATGACGCATATTTGATGTATCCGTAAACTTCCAAATACTGATTATATGCTGCATATACTTGTTTGTCGGTCCTCTTTTAAGTACGTCTAATATTTGTTTTGTGAAATATCACTTGGGTCCTGCTGAAGAGGAAGGAAGCAGAAGACTTTGGCTTGTTAGGAAGTTCGCGCAAAGCTACACGAGGGTTATCTGCGCTAGGCGTCCCTAATTTATCAGCTAATCATCACGAATAATAGGATTGACTGTCATATGATAGCACCCCCCCCCTCGGCTGAAAGGGCGAGAATGTTTGGTGGGGTAAGGATTCGAACCCACGACCCGAAGATTGCGAGTCCAGCGCCCTAACCACCAAGCCATGCCCGGTCTACATACTGGATGAAACACGTAATTAAAACGAAAGCTTCTTTACATTTTGATTACTGATATTTTACATAATAATTATATGAGTTACCAACATTTTCTGAGCAGAAAATCTCTGATCACGAATCGTTACCAACACCTTCTGGGCAGAAAATATCTGATCAAGAGTTGTTACCAACACAAATGGTCTGATCACAAACGAGCAACTACTGTTCTACGATAATCTTCTGGGAAGAGACCTTTTTCACGTCCAAAATAACCATATTAATTAGTGAATGCAAATTCTTTACCTTTCCTGAGGGCACCAAGGACTGAACAAGATAAATTAGATGAGAACGGTAATACATGTCAAGGTCGTTGACAAAATGCAAACAAAACTCATACAACGCAATTCTAAGAACTTTGTCATGTTATTCTATAAATTATTCATTTACTTTGTCATGTTATTCTATAAATTATTCATTTACTTTGTCATGTTATTCTATAAATTATTCATTTACTTTGTCATGTTATTCTGCAGTTAATGCTCCATCATGGCTCGATTTAATACCTTAAAATTGCTCACATTGACGTATTATCCTACGCTAATGCCTCACTGTCGTTCATCTTGCCATGTTATTATACGCTACTGCTTTAACATGATTCACTGTGTCGTATTATCATGACGTTGATGCCTCAATATGGCTCCTCTTGCCATATTATCATGACGTTAATACCTCAACATGGCTCCTCTTGCCATATTATCATGGCGCTAATGCCTCATCATCTTGCCATATTATCATGACGGTAATGCCTCAACATTACTCATCTTGCTATATTACCCTGACGCTAATGCCTCAACATTACTCATCTTGCTATATTACCATGACAATAATGCCTCAACATGGCTCATCTTGCCATATTACCACGATGTTAATGCCTCAACATGGCTCATCTTGCTATATTACCATGACAATAATGCCTCAACATGGCTCATCTTGCCATATTACCATGACAATAATGCCTCAACATGGCTCATCTTGCCATATTACCATGACGTTAATGCCTCAACATGACTCATCTTGCCATATTACCATGACGCTAATGCCTCAACATTACTCATCTTACTATATTACCATGACAATAATGCCTTAACGTGGCTCATCTTGCCATATTACCATGGTACTAATACAGGGGCAGAATTGGGTTAAATACTGTCAGTCCGAAAATCTTCGTAAACATTTGGTTAAATACAAGCGTAAAATACCCGCACTTCCTTGCAGGGTTTTAAGAAGCCCTCGTAATTTACAGAAACCTCACTGTACCAATAATGCTCCTCCACTGTCACCAAACACTTCTATGGATACCAAAAAACTCACCAGGACACCGATGCCAGATTCGGGTTCAACCAAGAAAACCTACTCTTAGACCCCCCCCCCCCCAACTTATGCTTTTCAGGGGAGACCATCCGGGACACCCGAAGTCTGCCTGCCAAATTTTGTCCTGTTAACTCCAGGACTGTGGGAGGAGTTAGCTGGATATACATACAAAGTTACAAGATCAATTTTTAATATAGCATAACTATTAATAATTATTTCTAAAAGTAAATACAATTATTTGAATACCATTCACTGCAAGTTTTACGTTTTTCTAAAACATTTTTAAATAAACTTTTTAAAAAATTAAATCACAAATTATTAACTTCCGATCAGAATAAGCTACCTACTTAGATCAAACATAAAAATATAAATCAACCCCGTGAAAACCATATACAACTAACTTCCCCGAATGTCATTCAGTAGACACTAAAATGACGTCACATGAATCACTAGAAGAATTATGCACTCTGTAGACTATAACACAGCATGACATATGAACTTCAAAAGCAAGAAATAAAAATATTTGTTACTCTTAATTTTGGTTTTATTTACTCTTGAAACAAAACACTTTCGGGAACCTTGCGGGAGTACATCTAGTTACATATACTGTTCTTACGTTCTTAGCTACACAGTGATTCAGCGGCAAGTCTGATGGCTTATAACGCTAAAAGTCAGGTTTCGATACCCGTAGTAGCACAGCACAGATAGTTCATTGTGTAGCTTTGTGCTTAACATCAAATAAACAAACTAGGTTCTAAAATATAAACATTAGAAAGCGTGGTTTCATCACTCTCGCTGTTAATTTTCGGCCGTACACTTGTTTTTAAAAAAAAATATTAGAGCTGGTGAAATACTCTTTCGTGTAAACGTATGTGACCTTGAAAACTGATGTAGATTGCGTAGTTGAATTACACGTAGGATGCTGTAGTTAGGCGTAGCCTGCGACGAACAAACGTAGCTCTAGACAAGGGAGTGGAGTCAGACAACGTCTATTTCAACTTTCGAACTCTGAGGAACGTTCTAGCAATGGAAATAGACGCAGTGATCAGAATACGCATGGCAAGTTTCAATACAAAAATGAAACTACTTAGTACACACGTATTCATGCGCAAACTCCGACCGTTGTAACTAAAACATCAACGAAGTTTGTCCAACTTCTCCCTACCCTTCTTAAAATCGTACATATATTCTCTAAAAACACCCTTCCACTAATGTGACATTTCACAGACATACTACCTTTAGAAAGTGGTCACACTGTAAACCATTAATGGAATGACTACATTAACTGAACAGAGATCAAAAAATAAAGTGGAAAATATACAAGGATAAGAACATCTCTTTTAAAATTTACAACCTAGATCTGCTGGATTTCGTAAACACATTTTACTCAACTATTTGTGCACAAATTCCTTGTTCAGAATTTATTTGTTACATGGTTATATATTATCATATAGGTTAATATATATTTGTAATAGCAGCAAACATAGGTTCTATAAGTTTTAATATAGTTATTACAGGGTCCCTATAATAAAATATGGGTTAATATATATACATATACACACACTAGCTGGTGTACCCGTCCTCTGGATGGAAATTACGTAAATTCATGATTAATGAAGGTTATCTTAGGACATGAAAAAGTTGCTTCCCTTATATGTAATTAAAAAAAAACGCACCATAAAAATTGCCAAACACAAAATGTGAAACCACAAATTTGTATGCATCTCCCCATGGACTCAATGAACATCCATACCAAATTTGGTGAAGATCCATCCACACCCTGCGAAGTAGTTATATGAACAGACAACAGACGGTACTGTTATATTTATATAACAGCAGCAAACATAGGTTTTTTTAAAGTTTTAAGTTCAACAGTGTGAATAACGAAAGTACTTTCTCACCGAAGGGCAAGTTTAATGGTTGTGGAAAGTTCAGTTTGGAACAACGAACATTAAAACTATGACATTACTTGAAGCTAACTGTTAGTGTAAGTTACCGCCATTAGCAGTAATGTTTAATATCTATATTCTTATTATTTTTATACTTTTATTAATTTGCTTTACATTGTTAGCTTATTAACCTCTCGAGCTATTATTGGGTTTACGGCCGAAAATACTGTTAACAGAGAGGGTACTCAGTTGATGAAACAATGCATTATAATCTTTATTAGAAACGTACGAAAAGTATATGTAATTATCCATACTCTTTACACGGTTTTTTAAATATATTTTAGTTTTCTAAGTACGTATATTAATTACTAAAGAACTCACAATACTGAAATAAAAACTTAATTTTGAGGTCATGCATCTTTAGTTTATTATCTATCAATATCACCATGTGATAGCAAATTTAGCAATATTATAAAAGGTAATTTTATTGCTCTTTAATCAAACCAAGCCTAACTGCCCAGCAATAAACAGTTTTTGAGGCCTCCGAATCACGGACGTTTTCAAGATATACATATCCTTTACCTTTATCTACTGCACGACGGGATTCCGAAAGGTGGCGCTGTGGTCACCATGGCGGGTCTTGGTGATAATGAAAAGATACAAATCTTTTTTTTTCTTCTTATCCTTGCTCAGGATCAACAAACTTTAATACCAACAGCCTATATAAACACTCTAAAAGTTGATAGTGACTCAGGTCAATGTATACAGCCGGGTAATAAAACTTATACAAATTATATATATAAAGCCCATTGTTTAACGATAATATTGAGGGGAAAAAAGTAGATCCGTTCATTGTTGTTTGTTTCAATCGTTGCAGCCACACGCTGTTAAAAATACGCTAAGCACGAATGGCATTGTTATATCCACAGGAAAATTAAAATATATAACAAAAAATCGTTTTCTAAAAATAAAAAAGGCTTAACATGAGCTTCGCCAGGATTTTCTTAGGAGGTTGTTTCATTTCACAGTGTAAATAAATTACTACCATAATATTTAAAAGTGATTTGTACGTAAAACTCCAATTTCCATATATATATATATATATATATATA
>NW_013667435.1:87455-101119 GCF_000517525.1 Limulus polyphemus
TTGACCTGTTTCTACATCACTGGATGGGAGGAAACCCACTGTTTGAGAAAACAAACGTTTTGACCTGTTTCTACATCAATGGATGGGAGGAAACCCACTGTTTGAGAAAACAAACGTTTTGACCTGTTTCTACATCAATGGATGGGAGGAAACCTACTGTTTGAGAAAACAAACGTTTTGACCTGTTTCTACATCACTGGATGGGAGGAAACCCACTGTTTGAGAAAACAAACGTTTTGACCTGTTTCTACATCAATGGATGGGAGGAAACCCACTGTTTGAGAAAACAAATGTATTGATCTGTTTCTACATCACAGGATGGGAGGGAACCTACTGTTTGAAAAAACAAAAGTTTTGACCTGTTACTACATCATTGGATGGGAGGAAACCTACTGTTTGAGAAAAAAAAAACTATATAAGATGAGCATGTTCAGCAACAGGGATTTGAACCTGTAACCCTCAGATTACGAGTCAAGCAGCTTAATCACCAGGCTCTTCCAGAATATTACTAAGTTGAAATGGCTTGTTTGTAATAGTTACGTTCACATACGAGGTTGCTGAAGAGATTCAATTTTAATTATCTTCGTAAATTTATGTTAACTGATCTAACTGTTTTACAGCCTCCTGCTGTTGCTACGTCATTATTAAAGTGAAATACCTTAATTTCTTTTTTGTTAAGTCCTCCTTGGGTAATCAGTAAGTTTAATAACTTACAAATCTGAGGTTCGATCCTCCATCTATGATGTAACTTTGTGCTAAACTAAACCTTTTTCTGATTACTTACATTCTCTAATCATAGGGAGGTACAGGGCTGTCCAAACGGCATTCAAAATCGAATTATTTTATTTTGTTCAGTTTGTGATAACTGACCCAAGAAACCATAGTAGCCCAAAGGTCTAACTGGCAAGCTGATATTCGTTTCACCAGGTAGAGAGAGAACACTAAAATGGAGATGTGCAACCAATTCAGATGTTTATGATGTTTAAAGGAATGGTACAAATATAATATTTAATAAATAGGACAACAACGGAACAGATGGATATACATACGCACTGGAAGATAAACGAGCGAACGAATGGAAGTAAAAGACAGGCAGAAAATTAACAAAGTTGACAGAACAAGCCAAACTTAATGGAGAGAAATGGAACATAAATGCCCAAAAGAAGAGCAACAGACAGACTGGTGACCAGATGGACGGATTAAAAAAACAGGGCGATAGACAGACTGGTGACCAGACGGATGGAAAAACAAACAGGGCAACAGACAGACTGGTGCCCAGACGGATGGATAAAAAAACAGGGCAATAGACAGACTGGTGACCAGACGGATGGATAAAAAAACAGGGCAATAGACAGACTGGTGACCAGACGGATGGGTTAAAAAAAAGGTAAATAGACAGACTGGTGACCAGACGGATGGGTAAAAAAAAGGTCAATAGACAGACTGGTGATTAGACAGATGGGTTAAAAAAACAGGGCGATAGACATAATGGTGATCAGACGGATGGGTTAAAAAAACAGGGCGATAGACAGACTGGTGATCAGACGGATGGGTAAAAAAAAAACCAAGACAATAGACAAACTGGTGACCAGATGGATGGGTTAAAAAAAAAACAGGGCAATAGATAGACTGGTGACCAGACGGATGGGTTAAAAAAAAACCAGGGCAATAGACAGACTGGCGACCAGACTGATGGGTTAAAAAACAGGCTGAAAGCGGAACTTCATTTCAGTTATTAATCGTTGAGGATATTTATTAACAGTCCACAGGTCGATTGGACAATATTTGGATTTATTAAAAGTTAAGATGCAAAACAATTTATTTTGGGGAAATTTGTTTCGATTATTTCCCTGTAATATTTATTAACTATTCAGATAGTGCAAATTATACATTTTATGTATGTATCTTATCAAAATAATCTAACGACATTAAGGACGGGGGGGGGGGGGGGGAATCCGTCTTGCCCTACCCAGGCGGCGCCCCCTGGATGAATGATGGGCGACAAGACAATTAAGGTCAATTAGGTTCTTAGTTGCTAAGAGATACGTTCTATAGTTTAAAACACGACCTTCAAAAGCATATGGTAGAGATCGCGCTTATAATACGAACGTCCCTCTGCGCATGACGCTTGAGTGATGACGAAAAAGATGTTTCTTTCTGGGGGATGAATTATATATTAGTTAAAAATAATTACAAATACACATACGTATATAGTTTTTCCTATTTCAAGTCTCTTTGTTAAATCAATATATTTTATTAATATGTAAATCTCTCATTTTGTATCCATATCTTTTGTACTTTTTTACGGACATGCGCTCTACTTATCCTCTGACGTAGCACGAGTCGAGTAACGGGAAATAACAAGTTATATATAAAAACACTGAATTGTTCCAACAGCACGTGAACATAAACGAATGACCCGCACTGGATGCATATATTCCCCCTTTAAAAAGGGGCAAAAAATAAAAAGTGGACCACTACATGATGCAGAAATACATTAGTACGTTTTCCACTAAGCACTTGTGGTACGAGATAGGCATACCAGGGTGTTCGTTTTTACTCTAAACAACTTTACAAAGTATTTTGGAAGCATTCCTTTATTTTCAATTCGAGGGAAATATACGTTAGCGAAGCTTGTTCGTTTGTTTGTTGAATTACTCGAGGGCTATCTGTGTCAGCCTTCCCTAATCTAGAAGTGATAGACTAGTGAGAAGGCAGCTAGTCAACATTACCCACCGCCAATTCTTGAGCCACTCTTTACCAACGAAAAGTCGGTTTGACCATCTTAGTTCGACACCCCCACGGCTGAAATGACGGGCATGTTCGGTGACGGGATACGAACCCGCGACCGTCAGATTGCTAGTCGAACGTCTTAACCCCAAGACCACGTCAGGGCGTGAGATGAGCTAACATTTAAAAATGAAATCATGAAACCTTTTCACTTTTTCGAAGACTTATCTCCCTGAATATTCATCAGGGCATTTCACTGGAGGATCCAGCAGCTAACGGATTTACTTTCAAATTACTGGTTTGTTTTTACACTTGTGATGGGGGTTACACTGGATGATTCGGCAGCTAATGGATTAACTTTCA
The DNA here is from genome assembly GCF_000517525.1 of Limulus polyphemus. Taxonomy (NCBI): domain Eukaryota; kingdom Metazoa; phylum Arthropoda; class Merostomata; order Xiphosura; family Limulidae; genus Limulus; species Limulus polyphemus. The sequence continues at coordinate 90,549 of NW_013667435.1, forward strand.
TATTACTGGCTTGTTTTTATACTTTAAAGTTGTGGTTACATCATATAGTGTAGTTTTATGTTTTTACTGTCTCTGCACTGACCAAACAGACGTATAATCATTCAGCATTAATAGGTAGAATTAACTCAATATTGACCGTGGTATTTTATATTTTTAAACGTCTGGTATGTGAATAGTAACCAACCCACAAACAATTTGATGCACGAATAGGTCTTGAAACAACGTGTTTTACAAAACCGGTGAAATTCCCACACTTTCCCCTAGTGGTATATAATTCAAAGGTTAATGCACCTTTCTTGGACATATCCCAACAACATGCTCGTATTTCTATTTGTAGTTTGGTATACTTAAAAATCACTTTTCCAGCGTTATGCACATCAACAAATAACAGTTAGAACTATATAACTTCACTCAGTTCCTTTCAGCTCTCTTTACCCCAGTGCGTTATTAATTTTCATTCTACACAACCTTTTATGGCGTTGCACGAAGAATTTCCAAGTTAATCACGGCACTGCGATAGTCTGTATTTTTCTTGTTCTTTTACAAACTATAATAACAACACACAATTTCTTTCCAAAAGCACGTGAATAAGAATCAAATTGTTACATAGTTAGAAGATTCCGTAGGGCACTTGTGAATGCATCTTTGTTTTCAATTGGAATTATTCTGACGAATTCATTTTTACAGTTCCCAAAATTTTACAGTTAATGTAGACTGTAATGCTATTTTATAACCATTCAATATGCGCATCATTTGGGAAATACTGCGATTTGCTGAGTAACGCTGTATCTTCCACAATTGCATCTTACTGGACGCTTCACAGTCGTTTTTTAGATCTCCAAATACGTTTTACCCATCCTTTTGTACAAATCTTTGCGTTTGATCAGGAATTATTTAAAACTTATAAATACCAACTCATTTTACACACATTACAAATCGATTATTAACACATAACAAAACGCTTTACCACAAAACGTTTAGTACTTAACAGAATCCCCTCCTCCGTCCTTTTCATTACACCACGACGCAAGGCCTCTTCGCCATTTTGCGGTTTTAACAAACCGTGACCTCAGGCGACCGCATTCTACCCACAAAATCACGTGCCAAGAATAACTAGTTGACAAATTGACTCACTGATACGAAACTGATTTAGAATTCTCGTGACGTGAACAGTTTTTTCTTCATCAAAGTTTCTACTTTTATGGAGTCACATGTAGGGTTTTACGATATATATTAAAAGTACTTTTCTTTAGTTAGTAAATTCTGATCAAATATTAAGCTAACTATATAGATGGGAGCTAAATAAGGTAATAGACCCAGTTCTGTATAATAAACTAGCTAAATTGAAGTACGTGAAGTGATAGAGTAGAAAAAATTAAACCTATAAAAAATATATACTAATTAGAATGCATTGAAACGCGAGTTATGTTAAACGATATTTTAAGGATTAAGCCCAATAATACTTCTTGAGGTTTAGCCACCTTAGGAGATTTACGTTAGCCCTAAATCCGTAGATTAGGATAACAATACAAAATCATCTTCGTAAGGCTAACAATTAATAAGATTCAAAACTATTTTAAACATTATAACCAACGATATAAGCGAAACTAACCTTATGGTGTACTTGTAAAGTAGATTTCATCAATTAGTTTGGTTTGAATTTCGTGTAAAGCCACACGATGGCTATCTGAACTAGCCGTCCGTAATTTAGTAGCGTAAGACTAAAGGGAAGGCAGCTAGTCAACACCAATTACTACCAACTCTTGGCCTACTCTTTTACCAACGAATAGTGAGCTTGACCGTCAAATTATAACGCCCCCACGGATGAAAGGACGAGCATTTTCGGTGACGGGGATTCGAACCCGCGACTCTCAGACTGCGAGTCAAGCGCCCTAACCACCATGCCCAATTTCATTAATATGTTAAATAAATATTATACTGGGTGTGTGAAGCATTTCTAGCCTCATCTGTAGACTCTGACTTGGGTCGATCTGTAGCATGTTAATACACTGGACTCTACTGGATTGTTATAACAACAAAATCTCCGTCTCTCTACTGGATTCTCTACTGGATTGTTATAACAACAAAATCTCCGTCTCTCTACTGGATTGTTATAACAACAAAATCTCCGTCTCTCTACTGGATTGTTATAACAACAAAATCTCCGTCTCTCTACTGGATTGTTATAACAACAAAATCTCCGTTTCTCTAATCAGCCAAATATTCTATAAGAGCTAACTTTTTATTCATTATTCAGGGACCAATCTTTTATGTTGTGATAAAATGTGGCTATTGTCACATTAAATAATAATTTACACTTTTTTGTTAACAAAAAGTTTAGATAAGATTTGCGAAGAAATGAAATATAATCGAATCAAGACAAGGGATTGTGTGTGAAAGAAGAGGGATTTGAAGAAATGTTTCGAAAATTGTTAATGTGAAAACTGACAAGTATTGGGAAAAAATGTTTTTCAGATATCATTCGAAAAATATTCTTTTAAAACAAAAATCATCATAAATCATGAAAGTCAGCAGTATGTATTAAAAGTAGCGTACGGTAGTGTGTATCAAAAGTAGCGTACAAAACGTCAATGTTGTTAACCTTTGTTTTGGATTGACTATAGATGTAATTAATTATATGCGCTAACAGTAAAGAGTCATGAACCTTTGGCCCTAGGATACACAGCCCGATACGCTAACCAGACCACGTTACTGGGTGGTATCAATCAGTATTAAAATTAATAAGAAGCCAGTGTGTAGAAATACAAAATATTCCATCAAATGTTTCATTTGATAATAACAGTACACCACAATGTAACAGTTTACTACACACACACACACACACATATATCTATATATGTATATACATAGCCAAACATACAGGGAACAATAACAAACGTTCCGTTACATCTGGGTCAACAATATGTTTCATTTTATTTAAGTTTAAAAACTGTCCCACAGGTCATGGTCAATTACCTTTGAAGAACTAAAGGTCAAATTTAAAGTGACGACAAAGGTGTAGTTGCTAATTTCCTTTAAAAAATTCTTAGGAAGGGATCCAAACCAGTTATAGGTTGATCAAGGTGTGATCAAAAATATTAATAAACCAGTTATAGGTTGATCAGGGTGTGATAAAAAATATCAATAAACGAGTTATAGGTCGATCAGGGTGTGATAGAAAATATTAATAAACGAGTTATAGGTTGATCAGGGTGTGATAGAAAATATTAATAAACCAGATATAGGTTGATCAGGGTGTGATAGAAAATATTAATAAACCAGATATAGGTTGATCAGGGTGTGCCAGAAAATATTAATAAACCAGATATAGGTTGATCAGGGTGTGACAGAAAATATTAATAAACGAGTTATAGGTTGATCAGGGTGTGATAGAAAATATTAATAAACGAGTTATAGGTTGATCAGGGTGTGATAGAAAATATTAATAAACGAGTTATAGGTTGATCAGGGTGTGATAGAAAATATTAATAAACGAGTTATGAGTTGATCAGGGTGTGATAGAAAATATTAATAAACGAGTTATAGGTTGATCAGGGTGTGCCAGAAAATATTAATAAACCAGATATAGGTTGATCAGGGTGTGACAGAAAATATTAATAAACGAGTTATAGGTTGATCAGGGTGTGACAGAAAATATTAATAAACGAGTTGTAGGTTGATCAGGGTGTGACAGAAAATATTAATAAACGAGTTATAGGTTGATCAGGGTGTGACAGTAAATATTAATAAACGAGAGACAGGCACCAGTCGTAATGTACTGTAACAACTTACTTTCTCATCATAATTTTATTATAGTTACATTATTTATGTTTTAATTTAATGTGTGTAATGTATACATCTACACGAGTGGTACTGGTAATGTATACATCTACACGAGTGGTACTGGTAATGTATACATCTACATGAGTGGTACTGGTAATGTATACATCTACATGAGTGGTACTGGTAATGTATACATCTACACGACTGGTACTGGTAATGTATACATCTACACGACTGGTACTGGTAATGTATACATCTACACGAGTGGTGGTGGTAATGTATACATCTACACGAGTGGTGGTGGTGGTATTGTATACATCTACACGAGTGGTGGTGGTATTGTATACATCTACACGAGTGTGGTGGTGGTATTGTATACATCTACACGAGTGTTGGTGGTATTGTATACATCTACACGAGTGGTGGTGGTGGTATTGTATACATCTACACGAGTGGTGGTGGTGGTATTGTATACATCTACACGAGTGTTGGTGGTATTGTATACATCTACACGAGTGGTGGTGGTATTGTATACATCTACATGAGTGGTGCTGGTAGTGGTAATGTATATTTATTATTCCACACTATATACCACTTAAAAACCTGAAAATGTCTTGTTGTTTTCCCTTTTGAAAATATAAGTATTTCAGCTGTTTCTCAATTATCAAAATATTACAAACAATGAATGACTTACCACTTCCTTGTCCATGGTGACTGGGGGCAGAGGTTCCTGGACCCGCCGACAGGAGTGGCTGCCGGCATGGGAAACGCACATGTTGTGGAAACACGAGTGACAGCCTGTAGGGAGAGGAGGATGGAGAGTATGTGAGTGCTCACCCACTGGGAGAAACGAACAATCGGTTAAGCAAGGACAATTACAACACCAACGATTGTTAACGGGAGTTGTGGCCGAGCCGCCTATCCCCAAGCTGCAGGGCTCACCGCAAGAATGATCATTCCGTTCGCCAGCCAACATCAAACAAGGTGGATGCATCTTCCGACGAAATCAGAGTAATTCGTTCTTTGCTGTTCTCTGTCTGGAGACGGACACTGGCGCGGAAATAGATGTTCAGTTTCTCGCACGTTTTAGGTTAGGCACACACCTGTTGAGATGAACTTGATAGCTAGCCTTCTACTTTAATCACACCACTAGGCTTGTCAATGGACGTTTCTATGTTGTTCATGCAGGCTCGGAAGATGACTTTACACCTATACTGCCTGCACATTTCACCACAAATCACTCACTGTCTAGTCTAAGTCAGGAGATTTTCTTATAAGAGCAGCACGCACAGCAACTTCCGTGACCTCGCAGGCAATGATCATTCTCCCACAATTCTGTGCGACCGCTCGCCTGAGAACACGCAATTCTGTGCAATAATCCAGGCTAAAAAGATCGACAACGTAGGGGTACGAGCACTGCCTGAATGATAATGGCGTTAAGAAGAGCCTCTGGGGTTGGTTGGTGACGAGGCAGAACTTAGTTGCTAGGCGGCCTCAGCCAAGACTGGAAAATGAGGTACAGGCACGCACGTGAAACAAGCAGGCGCAGTAAGGGGCTAATGTCGAGACCAGTATAAGAACCAGCATTAGGTAAAAAAAAAAAAAAAAAAAAAAAAACAAACACTACAATTCACAGAAGTCAAAATTGATAGGTATTTAGAGTAAATAGGAAACACGGAATTCAGACACATAATACCAGCACTTCTCACCTTGGAATAACGTCTAAAAATGTTGGTGCGTTAACTAAACCCTTGGTTAACATAAACAAACAAAAATTTTACTCAATTTGAATGAAGTTTAAAGTGCTAATTACAGACGTGGTTAGGCTATCACTACACAGCTTTCTAGGTTACATTTTTTTCAATAAAAAGTACAATCTAGTGAACGGTCAACAGATAAAATAATTACATACATGTATACAAATTTCTGTCCTCCGACACTCCAGATGACATAAAACGTACAATCTAGTGAACGGTCAACAGATAAAATAATTCATATATGTATACAGATTTCTGTCCTCCGACACTCCAGATGACATAAAACGTACAATCTAGTGAACGGTCAACAGATAAAATAATTACATATATGTATACAGATTTCTGTCCTCTAACACTCCAGATGACATAAAACGTATATTCTAGTGAACGGTCAACAGATAAAATAATTACATACATGTATAGAGATTTCTGTCCTCTGACACTCCAGATGGCATATTCAATTTTTATCAAAAACGCATTCCTGTTAATTCGAAAACTTGCACAATGGCGCGCAAGAAATTGCACGTGGAATTTCCTGCTAACCAAAGAAACGGTTACACTTTTACATGAGCGATCTTGGCTAAAAAGTACGAAAACTAGTTCCGGTAGGATAGAGCTACACAACGGGCTATCTGTGCTGTGCCCACCTCTGGTATCTAAAGCCGGTTTTTAGCGTTATTGCCTTCAGACTTACCACTAAGCCACTGCCCCCCCCCCCAATCTTCTGTAAGGAAACATATAACATATTCTAGCTAGTTCAAGTACAAATTAAATATATATATATATAATTGTAATAAATTTTTAGGGCTCTGTGTGAAATTCTGACAAATCGCCATATTTAGAATTTTTACGTGGTACCGTCCTCCAGTGACAACTCGGCTGATCCATCATAATGTGATTGAGTAGCAATATCAGTATTTATTTGAAGTTTATTTGCTTTATTCATTTTAAGCCTATCGATAGATGGAGCCACTCTTCGTTGGCAAATTCTAGTAGATTAAAGATGTTATTTAATTTGCTTAACTTGTAGCACTAATGACAAATGAATAACTATTTGTTAACCGATGAGAAATGTCTTAGTGTATAGTGTTATAACTTATGTAAGTTAGTATACAATGATAATTGATATTTGGTCATGTGTACGTACTATTTCTTCTATTTTGCGAATATGAAGTTTATTTTTCTTCCTTTCAAAATTCCGCGCAAGGTTACACTAGGAAATCTGTAAATAGCCGTCCTAACAAGAGGGAAAACAGCTAGCGAACTCTTTTGGCTACTCGTGTTGGGATTTGATCGTCACTCTTATAGATCATCCGGGGATCGAAATATTACATTCCCGGATTCCTGAAGAATTTCACCTTTTTAATTGGCTTTCCCGATCGAGAATTCATGGTCAATCCATATTACTTTAGTTATGACCAATGAAAATTAACATATCGCATGGATTAAAAAAAAAAATTCATGTTGAAATGCAACTTTACATGAGGGAATGACAGCTTTCCCTCGAGTGAATGTAATTCTATTTCCTTATTTCTATCTCTGGTACCAAAGAACGGTGGGCGTTTTTGGTAGTAACGGATGAAAAACCGTAAATATTCGAATTCACGATCCGGACTCACTAACACTGTTCTGCACATGTACAACTGAAAATGGGTATACACTTGATCAACATACTAAAAGTATTACGAAGATTAGAAAGTATGTGTTACTGTTTAGCTGAAACCGAAAATATTAGAAAGTTCAGTTCAGTGAACTATTTTGGGTCTTTTAGTATTTAGCAAGTCACTACTGATAGCATATGGCTGATAAAGATTGTGTGGCATTACCAATGACTGTATTGTAATCACAATCAGGGGTAACTATTGGTATATATACACCTGTATACCGTAAGCACGAGACCGAATAAGTTAGTAAATATACTTATATACAGCAAAACCAACTTTACATAAAAACTGAGCCCCTGCGTACTAGGGCATAAAAAAAATAAAAGAACTATTTCAGTTTAATTTTGATATGAATGGGTAACACACAGGGAAAGCCTTTCAAAATGTGTATTATCACTCATTCCCTACTAACAACTGAAGATGAAGTAAAGCCTTTCAATTGTTTTATCTCTCATTCCCTATTTACAACTGAGGATGAAATAAAGCCCTTCAACTGTTTTATCACTCATTCCCTACTTACAACTGAAGATGAAATAAAGCCTTTCAATTGTTTTATCACTCATTCCCTACTTACAACTGAAGATGAAATAAAGCCTTTCAAAATGTGTTTTATCTCTAATTCCCTATTTACAACTGAAGATGAAATAAAGCCTTTCAATTGTTTTATCTCTAATTCCCTATTTACAACTGAAGATGAAATAAAGCCTTTCAATTGTTTTATCTCTAATTCCATACGTACAACTGAAGATGAAATAAAGCCTTTCAACTGTTTTATCTCTAATTCCCTATTTACAACTGAAGATGAAATAAAGCCTTTCAACTGTTTTATCTCTAATTCCCTACGTACAACTGAAGATGAAATAAAGCCTTTCAATTGTTTTATCTCTAATTCCCTATTTACAACTGAAGATGAAATAAAGCCTTTTAATATGCTTAACTTCAAGGTTTTCCAAGTAACCGCTACAATTAAGATGTGTAATTTAACAATACAATTACAACAGGACCAAATGAAGAGATGTTTATTTATCATTAACAATGTTTAATTAGGTATATATATATGGTACTTTACATATGTCAACTTACATTATTTTCATAACAAAGTACAATTAATTTTAAAAGACCTCCCTCGTTAATGTGTATTTATAGTTTTGTACATATGACTAATCGTGAGCCATCAAGACCAAACATTTATTTTTCTGTTTAAGGCTTTATGAACAATTCTAGTTATATTACCAGTTATATATTTTTAATGTGATGGTATTTGCATCTCAGAATATACCTTGCAAAATTATATGTCAATTTTATTTCAATTAAACCTTTTTTCTTTTTATAAAAACCAAGTTACCAGTTTTTTTTAGAATTAGATGGCTTTGTCTGACTAACACGAGTTTTTTAGGAAATGTGTAAAAACAGTAAACAACTGAACTCGTCTACTTGTTGATGTTAGGTATAAAACTGTTTTTGGTAGCACTGCTTCAAATATTACACAAACATCTTGCAAGCCTCAGCAAACAATGGTAGGCCTAAGAAAACATAACATGTGTAAATATAATTCTTAATCACACTTGATTAATTTTTGATGTATGGTATAAAACTATGTTTTTGGTGGTGCTGCCTTATAATAATAAATTTAAACAACATCTTATAAGCCTTGCCAAAAAACGGTAGGCCTAAGAAAACCTCAATGTCATAAAAGATATCTTTGGCTTTAGCACTATACACATAATGTGTGAAAAAATAATTATCAACTAAACTTCGCTAATTTTTGATGTGTGGTATAGCATAAAACTATGTTTTTTGGTGACACTGCCTAACAGTTACAAGTTAACACAAACACCTTGCAAGCCTAGCCAAACAATGGTAGGCCTAAGAAAATCTCAATGTTTACAATATATTTCTTTGGCTTAACTAAAGCTAGTAGTAATAGTAATAAATTCACATAAACACTTTGTAAACAATGGTAGGCATAAGGAATCCTCAATTTTCACCACAGGCATTATTGTCTTTATATAAAATGCTACACATGAATGACTAAGTTAACTTTTATGCAGATACAAAAATGATAGAACAATACAGGAAACATTAACTTCATTAGCAATCAACTTGTGATAGATAGAAGAGAAACAAAGTCAATTTTTCAAAACGTTTATTGAATGCAAGTTGGTCATCTTTAATTATAAGAAAACAGGCTGTTTAAAAACTGTTGAAGAGTTGCAAACTTTGTATGATATTTTTATTATTCATGTAGTATATTTCTAAAAATCTTGGAGCAGGAAAAGGAAGTTTTAAAGAACCTGGCATTTTCAAACATCTGACCACCCAAAGTTTTAATATATTTCCCCAGCCAAAGAACTTCTATTTGCTAGATTTTAAAGGCTATATAAATCAACTAGTGATACTTATTGAAATAAAAAGGAAATGTGTAATTAAAATCTGATGAGAAAAGGAAAAGTCCAATTTCTCTACTTTAGAGGAATGACTTACATGCTAAAGCTATTTTAATAAGCAGAAATTAGATATGTCATAAAGACTGAAGGACAACAACTAGAAGTTAATATTTTTATTTGTTTAAGAATGATTTCAACATTGCAAAAAACAAACATATAACATTTTACGTTTCCTAGATAAAATGTTCTCATAAGTTGTAATGGTGTGGGAATTATACCACAAACTTTTAACGAAGCTGTAGTTTAAAAATTAACCAGGTAGCTTAAACTTATGTTTCATTTTTTTAGACATTTTGAAGTATTGATCAAAATATAATAATTTTTTTTCAACAAATGACACCCTGAAACTATGATTATTATGAATATATACTGAGATTGTTATACAATTCCTCATTAACAGTCTGAATATTAAAAAAAAAATAGTCAGGTACAAGTACCATAGAAATTATGTGATCTGTGTATGCAAAATTCAAACAATTCAATAATTCTTCTATACAATGAAAAGAGTTTTAAACTTAACTAAAACATATTAACTCTTCATTCGTTATCCCACAACTATTTTAAAATCTTTCCCTAAAATATTATGACAATGTTATAACGTTTTCTACTACAAGAAATCACGTTATTTAAACATCCTTTAAAGTATTGTTATACTTAATTATTCCAAGTTCAATCAATGTACACATTTATTGCACCTCGATAAACTAAAAACAAATACTAAAAAAGTATAAACTTGAAAAGAATGGCCTGTTGAAATAAACAAAAAAAACTTTCAAACATCACACACACATCATCTATAGGTTCTTTCTGTAAATGTATTTTGAATTACAAACACCAGGGACAGATCCAGGATTTTTACTAGAGATGGGGGATTTTTCTACCACCAGTAATGAAACATTTGGAAAAAAACTTGCTCTTTA
>NW_013667435.1:102095-114330 GCF_000517525.1 Limulus polyphemus
GTTTTAAAACCTATATTTAAAAAAAACAATAATAAGTTATATTTTAAAAAAAGCCAATCTACTGTTACTAAAATACATTTTTAACATTAAGCCAGGCCTCGACAAATATTTTCAGAGGTAGGAGCCAGCCCAAAAACTCATGAGCCAGGTGTGCCTAACCTAACTTCACTAGTGTTTGTACCGGGAGCTACACTAGAGCCTCGATTATTCACGGCTTTTTCTATTCCCCAAATTTTTTCAAAATAATTATGACATTACAATTCTAGACAATAATTTACATGTTTTGGAGAAATTATCGCTCAGAAAGTAATTTTGGTGTAAAAGTTCAGGTGTTACATGATATCCAGAGTTTTCTCGCGTGCATGATCTGGTGTGTCTTCAAATCGTAAGTTGGCCAGTTCAAGCCTTGCCTCTTTTATTTTTAGCTGTTAAGACAGATTCACAAAATATTTGTAGCTTGGGTAACTTTATTTGATTAGTGATTATAAACATAGTGTACAAAAAACACATTAAGATTTCACTCAACTTCAATTGTTGTCCACTGTTCTATGATACCTCCCTTAACCCTTCAGCTGCAGTTGACATCATATGATGTTATCGTTAGCAATTGCGATTGACATCATATGATGCATGCATTTAGCGTGCAACCTTTTGAATGGCCCACTGCAAAACTTCGCGAATCTTTGAGCATGAGGTGGTAGGCAGGTTTACACAAACCGCAAACGATGCATGTTCAGGTTGTGTTGGGGTGTCGCCCAATTACACATCGTCCTCTTCCCTACAGTCTGTTTTAACAAAGACTTTTTCATAATAATTCCCAAGCATTTTTGACTTATTTTTCACAGGCATTGATAGGGTGCTAATGCACTTCCGTGTCTATACCAGAAAAAGTGCCGAAATTTAAGAACTATTTATGTCTATGTTAGTGAATAGATTCAACTGAAACGAGAACGGGCAATGAGAAGATGAAGTATTACAGGAGAAAAAGTGGAACTGGACTCATGTAATTCACGAAACTCGGAGAAATCGAGAGTGACCGACTGACCAACACTTGGCTTTTATTATTATGATTGTGACAACTTTTATGATTTATGGTCCCGTATGAGTCTAAACACGCGCACTGATTTGTTGAATTGAGAGAGAGAGAGAGAAAGAAAAAAAATGGTGCAAAATTAGTAATGTGTTGTGTAACCGCAACGTTTCATTCCTGAAAAATATGAAGAAGTGTTGAATCCGCCATTAAAATCATTGAAACAAAGCTCGATTTAGGCCTCAAAGAAAGCAAAAATAGTTCCGGACGTCCAAGAGTCCAGAACTGTTCTAGGTTTGAGTTATATTTCGTACAGCCATACGCACAAATAAAATGGGAGAAAACACTAGGTGTCACGTTGAAATTTGTCGAGACTTGCAGTAATCAATCATCATTATATTATCAACATATGTATGTATGTCTGTTTGAATATATGGAATTATAATCAGCGGAAGACTTTCGAAACGTCGTCCTCTACACTTGTGTTTCTAAAATAGGCAGTTGCCATCCATTCAACAAGTTTCATCATAAATACTCTGCCTAAACAATCTATCAAAGATTAGGTAAATTTAAATTTTGAGAATAGTCATCACCTCTGTGTTTCAATAAAAATGTGATGCTAAGTTTTTAATTGTTCAAGGCATATTTTTTATTAATACCAAATCTTTATTTCTTTGCATCCTCATATGCTTAATTCTTTAAAAATATTTAATTTTGTGTTATCTGTAATCAATGGCTTAATATATGTGTGTTATCTGTAATCAATGGCTTAATATACGTGTGTTATCTGTAATCAATGGCTTAATATACGTGTGTTATCTGTAATCAATGACTTAATATACATGTGCTAATCAATCTTTGCCATTTTTTAAAATATCAAGTTCTTTTTCAACCTCCTTTTAAGAGTAAAAAAAGTCATTTGTTTTTCTTTTCTTTGCTATATTCCCTAAAGCTGGAACTTTATTTGACATACATTTAAAGCTAAAAACAGATACAGTGATCACAACCAGTAAACAACAATGTAAGTTTAAAGCTACGAACAGATACAGTGATCACAACCAGTAAACAACAATGTAAGTTTAAAGCTACAAACAGATACAATGATCACAACCAGTAAACAACAATGTAAGTTTAAAGCTACGAACAGATACAATGATTACAACCAGTAAACAACAATGTAAGTTTAAACTACGAACAGATACAATGATCACAACCAGTAAACAACAATGTAAGTTTAAAGCTATGTACAGATACAATGATCGCAACCAGTAAACAACAATGTAGGTTTAAAGCTACAAACAGATACAATGATCGCAACCAGTAAACAACAATGTAGGTTTAAAGCTACAAACAGATACAATGATTACAACCTGTAAACAACAATGTAGGTTTAAAGCTACAAACAAATACAATGATCACAACCAGTAAATAACAATGTAGATTTGAAGATACAGTAATATACACATGCAGTGGTGACAACCAGTAATCAACAACTTAAATTTAAACTCCAAACAACCAGTTTATAACTTTTTGTAGATCTATAGAAAATTACATAAAACAGTGTGCCAACCTTAAGAAATTAAACTTTTATCAATATTAATTTTACAACAGTTCAAGAGAGAAAACTAATGAAAATCTTGAGTTTATAAGCCTATACCTATAAAAGAAAGATTATTTCTGATTGCTTTCCTGATAAAGTTAATGCTGAGACTTGTGGTAGCATTTATAACCAGACAGTTAAACTGTTAGATCATCAACACAAGAGATGAGGTATTATTTTAAAACAATGAGAACTCTCACTCTTTGACCACAGTTTTTATACAAATTTTTCATTTTGCTCTAATAATGTTTGCTATTTATTTAATTTTTATAAGAAATTTCATCATTATCTTAAATTTTCTTGTTATAGCGTTTGTAAAGAGTGAAAGTTAAAGAAACTGATTCTATTTTGTTATATATACAATGAAGAATAGTGAGAGCTGATCCACTAGTAATCCAGTAAACTATGTATGATTATAAGAATAAAAAAACTTTGTCTTACCTTCACATTTCATACCAACTTTTCCAGTCCCCCAGATATAATCTTCACCTGAAAAGTTTTCAAAATTTCTTTTATAATTTTGCAAGTTAATACTCCTAAGAATGAGTTCACACTGATACCCTCCCCCCACACACACACATATATACAGGAAGAGCTCCCAGTAGAAACAAATGTTAAGCAAATCAATGTTTCCTGTTGTTCATGAGACAGGAAGTGTGATCGTATCTTCCATAAAGTAGCTGGATTTAAATGTTTATGTACAGCCAATAATTAGAGGGAAATCACTTATACACAGATATCCTGTTCTGGAAGGGTCTGTAACCGTATTATGTGGTGAAATCACTTAGACACAGATATCATGTTCTGGAAGGGTCTGTAGCCATACTATGTGGTGAAATCACATAGACACAGATATCCTGTTCTGGAAGGGTCTGTAATCATATTATGTGGTAAAATCACTTAGACACAGATATCATGTTCTGGAAGGGTCTGTAATCATATTATGTGGTAAAATCACGTAGACACAGATATCACGTGCTGGAAGGGTCTGTAATCATATTATGTGGTAAAATCACGTAGACACAGATATCCTGTTCTGGAAGGATCTGTAATCATATTATGTGGTGAAATCTGTAATGTTGCATTCTTAAAAACTACATGTGAGATTTAAGAATTGACAGACTTATTGCCAGGAGAGAAAAGCACATTATTGAACATAATACAGTTACAGACCCTTCCAGAACAGGATATCTAAGTAGCTCACTGTGTTGACCAGTAAACTTCAAATATAAAATTAACTCTAAAAATTTCCTAAGGTTATCATTAAATGTAAGCAAATATATAACCAGGTCAATCTTATTAATACATTTGTCTCATAAAACACCACCTAAGACATGCATGTTAACCTATAATACCAGGCTAATTTCACGTCATTTTATTTGGCACAATTTATCAAACCTATTCATGAACGTTTCTTCAGGCAAGAGACATATTTTAAATTCAGACACACAGTAGCTTCAGTTCCTGACGTAGCTATTTGGTAAATAGTATATTAATTTTTAAGTCTTCCTTGGTCCCAGTTTTCTAAAAAATAATTAACCTCCAATAGAGGAAGGCAATATTAGTCCAAAATTTAAAAACATTTTGCCTCTGTTCCATTGAAAAAAAACATCATAGCCATAATTTCTTTAAGATTCAAATGGGTTTTACAGTGTGGCCCCAGGTATTGTATATGATCTTTTTAAAAAAATAGGCCTATAGAACTACTTTTGAAAGTGAAATTGGTCGGGAAAGTTTAGACTACTGAGGGCAATCATTAAAGTATGTATGTGTCTATGGCCCTGAAAGGAAAATTTTAAAAATTAATTCATCCCAAGTATTAAAAAAGACTAAATAAAAATAACCACAGAAGTAAAGTTGGGCTTCACAAAATTCTACTTAGTTATACTGCAAATAAATGTTTTGCTATGTAATTGTAAGTATTTACTTCAATACAAATACAGAACTTCTGATGATCACAAGTAAATGTAATAAAGAACTTAAAAACTAATGAAAAAAAACAACACTTACAATGCTTACAAAGGACAGGAGTCAAAAAAGAAATTTCCATCAGTTGATGTTGAGAGGTCCAATACCTTAAAGTAACTGGAGGTAAGCCTACAAACAAAGAAACATTTGGAAATAATTTATAAGAAATAGTCAATTTTTCTTCTTTTTTTGTTTTTTTTATAAGTACATGTGAACAGTAGGTTTCTCTTCACTTTGTTACTGAAGAATTAAACAGTATAAAAATTTAAAAACCTTAAAATATTCAGTCTCAAAACAGCTTGCATGTAATCTTTGAGCTGAAGACGAAAGGCGGAAGACTTTCGAAACGTCATCCTCTACATTTGTAGGTTTCTACAACAGGCAGTTGCTGTCCATTTGAAACTTAGATTCATTCAGCTTACATAGAGTCAACATTTTGTGTGCCTTAAATTGTACTACGTATCCCTTACTTTTTCATGCTTCAAGACATTATTTTTAAAAAACCAGAAGAGCACATTATTCCAAACAAAACATGATAAAAATGACTATGTTCTTGCAGTAATTAAAATATTAGATTTCATATAAAAAGAAAATTGTTTCTGAAAATGTAAATGGAAGAGGTTATACATATTTAGCTACAATTATATCAAAGTTTACAGTCACTGATTTGTGATGGATAAACTACATGGCTGTAGCTAGCTTTGTCATAACTCTATTATAAGTGGTATCACAGTAAAGTGTCCACACTCTTCCAATTATTATACTCAACTTTAAACAGTTTTTTACTCTAAGTTAAGCATGCCTTTATCAACAGCCAGGAAACATTGTCATTATATTTGTCTGCAATGTTGTGGTTCTTTCTACAATCAACAGGATATTAGACTCTTATCAATGGGGCAACTGAATGTTACAGATAAGAGAAAGGTTATTCAACTTATATTTCTAGATGGGCATGATAAAACGTAATGATATCATAGGCACCATTAGGACTAATATGGATTTTTATGAAGTCCTGTGTGCTGATAATATATAACTTTGTGGTATGGTAGTTTCAAAAGAGGGGCATGTTATGGGAGGTTTATAAACCCCTCCACCCACATTATTGCAGTTATTGAGCATTTATTTTCTATGATACAAGTTAATGTTAACTACATTCAAAGATGGCGCCACATCCTTACACCAAAAACAAAACAACTTTATTAAATCTATATAAATAAACATCAATATGTGTGTGTGTGTATCTGTTCTTTATACGTTTACACATTTCTTGATCAATCAGCACCAAACTTGACACAATTATATAGGATGACACGAGGAAGGTCATGGATGGGTTGAACGCCAATCTAATTTCATGTTGATGGAATTCTTCAAAACAGTATGTTTTTCTTTTCAGTATTATTACCTTTATGTATTTTTATTGAGCTTTTAATGTTTATTATGGTAAGAAAATAAATAGCAGTACAATATCCTGACCTTTCTTATAAACAAGTTTTTATTTCACCCGTCCATTGAACGAGTACTCCAGCTATTTTTCAACAAAACAACATACACACAGTATGGGGAGGGGGCACATAAACATCTTATATATCTCTATGGAGAAGTGAAAAAAGAAAAGGCCAGCTGCCAGTATTGCAATACTGCATAAACTCAGCTGAAGTTTCTACTCTAACAACCAACATAAGGCTGATATGAAGAGCCATTTCTTGACTTATACTCACTTCCTACTTTGACCCATGACCTTTCAACTTCAGCCTCTAAGACACTTCTGCAGTCAATGACTGTCACTTAACACTGTGGAAGGACATTAACAGCTGGGTGTTGAAAGTGGGTAACAGAAAGCACCCCTACTGCCAATACCTTTTCCTACAAAGTAACCCTGATCATTGAATGGTATATACTATGTTTTAAGTATATACATAACGAGTTCTTAAAACTTATACAAAATATTTGGTGAGGTAATAATGAATACTGTAATAATATGTTATGCTATAAATAAGTTAAATTCTTGTGTTATTTATCATAGCATCCACCCAAACATTCTTTGAAGTTCATAACCCAGACAAAAGAAGGTTACCTCAGTTTGTTATAGTACACACCAAAGTATCTTACAGATCATGTCAGGTTCATTATCAAGTATACTACTAGCATATCTAATGTAGTAGTTTTGCCTAAGACCAAGTACATATCTAAGCCTTCCAAGTCACACTTAGTGACCCTAATATTTAAGCTGCTTCTGTCGGTTAGTCATTCTAACCTCACACAGACCTTCCATGGGTATTTTATTGAAGCTACTAGCAACAGATGATTTAAATCATCTCTAATTGTTCTTTGCTCTAGCAAACACCAATCTAAGTCTCAGTCCCTCCCATTTCAAATAAAAGTCTTAAAACCATACATTGTCACAAAAGTTTTTATTTGCACCCTTCTGGCACATCAGTGACCTTTCCCTTTGAAAGGACCTAAACTGGGTACAATCATACACACAAACTCACCTGTACGTAAACAGATACAATAAATGTTTTTTTTTCAATAATTCCTAGTATTAAGATTGTTCTCAACAATCAAAGTCCTAGCCAAATCTTAGCTAAAAATACTGTATTTCTTCAAAATTTATACAATTCTAAGTTTGATACAAAATGTTTATCTGTTAGAAACCATTTCTATCTCTGTTTAACTGATAAAAAATATATTCATGTTTTTAATTTGTCTGATTTCTGTTTGGTTTACCATTTTGATCTGAAATTATAACACAGTGTTCTTGCTTTTGCACCACTTCTGTTAACTTCTTTCAGATATTTAAGGTAGCAAATAAACTTTCTTATTAACAAATATAAAATATAAAATTGTAAGAGGCTTAATCTTTCCATTTTGTGATTTATTCTACACCTGTGTTATTTTTCTCCGTACCCGTATCAACATGACTATTTTATAACTTACGTAACTTAATAACACAATGGTTCAGATTAAATAATAAAGATTTTCACATAAGGATAGCAACTTAACAAACACTTAATAAAGACATTTTCTGTTGTAAGTTAACCTAAAATGTTGCTTACAGTTGAAATGAAAAGCCATGAGTTTGGCTCTGTTTTGGACAGGAAAAATATTCATTGTATGAAAATGTTTCAATCTTTATTTTGTGTTGTACATGCACCTGTAAGCTATTCAATACATAATAGCACCTTATTTGCTATGTTAACTATGACCACTGAATTCAAAACTGCTGAAACAGCAATTTTCCAAGATAGTTATAAACAAGTTTATTCCCCAGTTCTGCTTCACACATATTTGTTCAATAGCCTTTCAAGGAATGGCTTCATATTTAAATAATAACCTTACATACAAATGATAAAATTACAAACACCTATAGCCTAGAGAAACTGTAATGATAAATAGAGTGTACTCACAAGATGTCTCAATGTAGTCAGGATCACAATCATTTCCAGCCATGTTACCGTGTATGGGAAATGAAAGTCAGTCTAATGTCACTTTCTTTCTCAATAGATGATATCTCCACAAGCATTAAAACTTGATCTCTACAGCTGTCCCTATGTCTTTGTAGAAATATTGTTTCTCAAAACATCTTAGCCACTACCTGGAAAATACCCAAAAATACCTGTTCTCCAATTTTCACCCAAAACAAGACCACATGATGTATTACCTATTCCATGCAGTAAACAATGAACCAGTATTTTCCCTTCAACAACATCACCTGCCTCTAAAGTTACACAGAGTGTTTCGTTGTTATTGTATTTGTTTGGTGATGGGTAGATGTAGTAAACCAACCTGCTCATACTGATTATTTCTTGAGTCCAAGTATCCCTGGCTTTGTGTTCCATACCTAATACATTTTATCCACCCACACCATTCTCATCCCAAAGTTTCCAAAACACACAGAATTAATCACCTTCTTGTCCCTCTGGGAAGAAGCCAGATTATTTCAATCAGTATTACATTGATTCAAATGGAACAGAGGTAAGCCTCATGTTTGCCATAGCATAACACAATATGACACAACACAGCTAGGAATTATAATAATATCAACGAAGAGTCTGTAGAATGAAAAATGCAGCTACTTTGAAGACAGAAAAACTGTTGAAAATTGTGCATCTTGTTGAAAGTCTTCCAAAAACAGTCTGGGAATCCTGAAAATACACAAAAAACTTACTTCATTCACCATTTTGTTATATGTTATAGCTTCATTTAGTAAAAAGTCCCTTACTAGCAATTACTAACTTCTAAAGGGTAATTACACTAACAATTGCTAGTAAGGAACTTCTAAAGGGTAATTACACTAACAGTTGCTAGTAAGGAACTTCTAAAGGGTAATTACACTAACAATTGCTAGTAAGGAACTTCTAAAGGGTTATTCCACTAGTAATTGCTAGTAAGGAACTTCTAAAGGGTAATTACACTAACAATTGCTGGTAAGGAACTTCTAAAGGGTAATTACACCAACAATTGCTAGTAAGGAACTTCTAAAGGGTTATTCCACTAGTAATTGCTAAAGGGTAATTACACTAACAATTGCTAGTAAAGAACTTCTAAAGGGTAATTACACTAGTAATTGATAGTAAGGAACTTCTAAAGAGTTATTGCACTAACAATTGCTGGTAAGGAACTTCTAAAGGGTTATTGCACTAGTAATTGATAGTAAGGAACTTCTAAAGAGTTATTGCACTCTTTACTAGCAATTGTTAGTGTAATTACCCTTTAGCAATTACTAGTGGAATTACCCTTTAGAAGTTCTTTACTAGCAATTGTTAGTGTAATTACCCTTTAGCAATTACTAGTGGAATAACCCTTTAGAAGTTCTTTACTAGCAATTGTTAGTGTAATTACCCTTTAGCAATTACTAGTGGAATAACCCTTTAGAACTTCCTTACTAGCAATTACTAGTGCAATAACACTTTAGAGGTTCCTTACTGGCAATTACTAGTGCAATAACCCTTTAGAAGTTCCTTACTGGCAATTACTAGTGCAATAACACTTTAGAAGTTCCTTACTAGCAATTACTAGTGCAATAACCCTTTAGAAGTTCCTTACTAGCATGAGTACAGAAAAAAATGGTGCCCAACTAATGATTGTCCCACATCCCTAACAAAAGGCCTGAGGGCAGACCTTGTTTGTGAGAGAGGGAATAATGTGGTAACTTCAGCTGTGGATTAACCTGACTAACACAGTTGGTAGAATATATGCTTGTAGTGTGAGTAGTCCAGAGTTCAAAACTTACTCAACAGAGACAAAACGAATTGGATTGCCACAATAACATAAAGTCTGCATATAACTGTCCAGATTGTACATGTACTCTACTATTGTTGCCTTTAACATAAAATAACCTATTACCAACAAGAGACTGTTTGGTTTTTCAAGGCTTTCCTTACATTCCCACTCTTTACTTTTCAAAATGTTCAGTTCCTCTTTTAAACTCCTGTACAGAACTGAGTTATACCAATACTGATGACAGCTCAATCCATAAATAAATAATCCTGTCAAAATATAAAATATCTTAACTGGAGACTAGCTCTTGTCTTTGCCAAATCTTAAACCTTTGTCCCATTATCTTCAGAATGCAGCATAAATAAATAACAGTCCTTAATCTTGTTGATTCTCTGGAAAACCTTGTAAACTTCAAAAGAATAGCTACAAAAATCACATCAATACGGGTTGGGAAGAGATTATATGATATGGAGTTTTGAAATGTCTTTAACTCGCACAATAATGCTATGTTTATACAGGAATTTCAAGAATATGCAGCACTGCTGCTGCTAATATATTCTTTTGTAGTATTTAGTTAGAAAAAACTGTTTAAAGTACTATAAAATCAGTGTGAAGCCAATCTGTTCTTTGATTTACCGCTCATCAATGGGTTATACAAGTTTCAGGGAATTATATCCCGCATCAATAACCTTCAACACATGGAAATCAAAACAATAAGACTTACCTTCATATAATAGTGGTGTGTATATTATATGTATGATGTTTTGAAATATTTTTTACTGGTATACATCAGTGACAAGTGGTAAATTGAATGATAGACTGGGCTTCACATATATATTTTTTAGTACATATCTCACTGATTGGATGAAAATGCATGAGCCTCTGAGCCTCTTGGGATCTCCACGTCAGCATCAGGGTATGAGGTAACAGCAGCAGTAGTTACCTATTGTGGTTAAGGGCCCCCTCTTTTATCTTACTCCAACAACTCCATGAGGTCTACTCACAGAACATGGTTAAGCCCCCCCACCCCATTTTATCTTACTCCAACAACTCCATGAGGTCTACTCATGGAAAGACTAGTTATTGACCCTTTAACTGCTTAGGTGGGGTAGAAAAAAAAACCACCCCATGCACAAAAAATATACAATTTTTTTTTTACCTTATGAAATCATAGCACAGCATACAAAAGTAAAAAATAAACACATATGACTTCTGTGTAGGCCTGGTGGTGTGAGGAGAGAGCTGGAGGTCATTTGGGTCCAGGCAACCCTCAATGACCACGAGATAGACAGGAGAGCAAGCAGGACTTGTTTTTACCAGCTGTGGCATTGCACTCCTATCTCATGCACTGGCACAGCATCAGTTATGAATAACACAACTAGAATGTACAAATATTGCACTTAGCACACTAATATAAATCACAAACTACTGTATAAATGCCTAATATTTACACTATATAAATTTTTTCCTGCTAGGTACAGACATCAGAGGTGACATCTATCAGTGGCAGTAATAAAGATAAGGTTAAAAAACAATGGAGAAAAATAATAAAAATCAATGTAAAAAAAGACACAGAAAATTACACAAACAGGTGAAAAAGAAAAAAATACTAAGTTCTATACTTTAGGAATTGTATCAAATTCCATTTTACTTCATTATCACATACACATACAAAACAAACAAATTATATGAAAGGATAAACAAAACAGTAAAGTTTATAGCAAGTGTTGAACAATAATGGGAAGCCATTCATTAGAAAACTGTATTAATAACAGCTTAATTATTACATGGTTTACATGTTTTCAATAATTTACTTAAGTTTAGCTGTTACTGATACTGTTTGACAAAATACTTTTTGACTTTTTTTACCTGTTTGTGTAATTTTATGTCTTTTATTAAC
Source organism: Limulus polyphemus (assembly GCF_000517525.1). Taxonomy (NCBI): domain Eukaryota; kingdom Metazoa; phylum Arthropoda; class Merostomata; order Xiphosura; family Limulidae; genus Limulus; species Limulus polyphemus. The sequence goes on from NW_013667435.1 coordinate 113,814, forward strand.
TAGATTCATCACTGATCGGTCACTGGAACAACCAAATATCAGATATGATTTCAAATGGTGGCAGGAAAAATTAAAACATCATGGTGAAATGGTTTATGGAGTCCAGCTAAACTGGACCATTGTTTTTTTTGTTCTTTCTTATTTATGTCACCGATACAATAGGGGTAAAATTACTAAAGATTACTGATGACATTAAATTCTTATACATTTCTATCTGTATTGAGATGTTCACAAACTACTTGACCTTGTAAGTTGGACAAATGACCTTCACTATAGTAAGTTCAAAGCAATGCATTTTGGTTACATAATTTGGATCATATGTTTAGTATAGATGGGAACCATTATTTAATTTACGCTCTAAATTTATCTCCAAACTCCTCCTACCTTAGCTATCTTATTAATTTGTTTAGTCTTAACTTTCCAATCTCCAACACCATTAAGCAAGCTTAACTTAAATTATAATGAATATTTTTAGAACTTCACCTAACTAACCTTCTTAATTAAGTGGAGCCCATCT
>NW_013667435.1:115053-124671 GCF_000517525.1 Limulus polyphemus
TTTATTAGATAAATAGTGTTCCTTGGTATTAGTAGTTAAACTGCCAATATGCAATATAATATCCTGGACTTTATTAGATAAATAGTGTTCCTTGGTATTAGTAGTTAAACTGCCAATATGCAATATAATATCCTGGACTTTATTAGATAAATAGTGTTCCTTGGTATTAGTAGTTAAACTGCCAATATGCAATATAATATCCTGGACTTTATTAGATAAATAGTGTTCGTTAGTATTAGTAGTTAAACTGCCAATATGCAATATAATATCCTGGACTTTATTAGATAAATAGTGGTCCTTGGTATTAGTAGTTAAACTGCCAATATGCAGTATAATATACTGGACTTTATTAGATAAATAGTGTTCCTTGGTATTAGTAGTTAAACTGCCAATATGCAATATAATATCCTGGACTTTATTAGATAAATAGTGTTCCTTGGTATTAGTAGTTAAACTGCTAATATGCAATATAATATCCTGGACTTTATTAGATAAATAGTGTTCCTTAGTATTAGCAGTTAAACTGCCAATATGCAAAATAATATCCTGGACTTTATTAGATAAATAGTGTCCTTGGTATTAGTAGTTAAACTGCCAATATGCAATATAATATCCTGGACTTTATTAGTATTAGCAGTTAAACTGCCAATATGCAATATAATATCCTGGACTTTATTAGATAAACAGTATTCCTTAGCATTAGCAATTAAACTGTCAATATATACTAAAATATATCCTGGACTTTATTAGATAAATAGTGTTCCTTGGTATTAGCAGTCAAACTGCCAATATGCACTATAATATCCTTGACTTTATTAGATAGTGTTCCTTGGTATTAGCAGTTAAACTGCCAATATGCAATATAATATCATGGACTTTATTACCTTACACAAAAATTCTAATCCTAGTGTATTTTTGTGCTCTCCACAAGAAAATGGGGAAGTCTCCCATTATGTTAGCCTCTTTCTGCAAGGAACCAATGGTTCAATCTGTTAGACTGAGGTTAAGGAAACCTTTCTCTATAGCTTGAATTTGTTTACTATTAAACAACCTTTCAACCCATGCAACTCTTCTCGTCCTCAGCCTCTCCCAAAGCAACCTTTACCCTAAGCCTATCCATTTCTTGTCTTGCTTTCTTTATTTCTGTTCTTAATCTACTCTTTTCCTACTCTCACAGCACAATCTTTTCCAAAGCGAGCTTTAAGTTATCCTTAAGTAAGCAAGTTTTGAATGTATAGTGTACAGTGTCTTTCTGAGCCTTCTTAGGGTCACATCCAGGCCAACAATTCTCAAACGTAACCCAATCCTGGCATCTATAACACCTTTTCAATAACTTAAACTACCTCTAACCATACTTAAGTTTACTAGTCTATATTATCTACTTCCAATCTACCAACCTAATAACTGTATATTTAACACAAATTAAGTTTATAGATTAATCTAACACTGAAAATCTCCTATTATCTAATATCAATATTTTTAATTAAAAGAACACACCTCTAGTTACACATAACTAACTGATAATTTAAATAATTTTCTAATAATTCATAACCTATAACTTAGCATTACTACCTAAAAACAGCATTTAGTTGGGACTCTTGCACAAAATATTAACACTTTTTTAAATATTACAGTGGGTGGTCTGATTGAAAAGATTAAAAATGAACAGACCCATATCACTATTACTATTAGATGCAATAGGTTTAAAGCAAAATACATTCACCTACAGCTTTGTCCTTTGATAAATCATTTTTTCAGTTTTGTAATATGGTATGTGATAATAATAGCACCAGTAACAATCACAAACATACAATTTTGTTGTTTTATATAATTTTGTTTTGGAAAGACAAAGTATCATTTTAGGTGTGTCATTTACTTCTAAAGTTAAGTTGAAAATTTTAATCTTTTTTTAATAAAAAAAACTACAATAATTAGTTAGGAAAGAAAACTTTTTTCAACCAGGTTTAGTATTAAAAGTTTTGTTTTGAGTTTACTTACTGATTAATTATATTATATACAAGTTACAGCTTTTACAGTAAGAAAGATTTGTTTTTATAACAAGTACGATGTTTCGATCATTCTCAAGTATACAAGTTTTAATTGTAAAGAACTGTTAGACTGTTGAATGTTGATTTAAATACGAAAACGTTCTGTACTATTAAAACTAATGTGCTTGTGAATGATTGCACCAGTTATTGAGACATTGTATCTGTTCTAAAATTAAAAACAAAACTTACTGAAATTACTGTAAAAGCAGGGTTAGTATTGTATATTAGGAACAATCCAATCTAAATCTTTTTAAAGTAATCTTTGAAAAACATTCTCACATGTTGCTAAGTTAAACTTAATACTAATAGACCATCTTTTTTAAACATAAGGACCATATTGAAGGTATTATCAAGAATTTCCTTTCTTTAAATATGACAAAAACCAATAAGCATGCCTCAACGTTTTATTTAACTCATTGTTTTATTTCTTTAGGTTCCAGCTTACTTATACACTATAAGTATAATACAAAGCAACTTATCCCACCCCACATCCACAGTTTAATAAATTAATTCCACTGATATAATTATAAATCATTACTTCAGGTTCTTGTACATTTATAACTCATTATACTCTTTTCAAAGATTTCAAATGTAATAAATTTAATATTGTACATCTAGTTTACTTACAATTTATACCGTGAAACTTGGGTGTGCCGTATATTTGCGCAATTTCTTTCACTTTCGACAGTATGAAAACCATGGCATAAGTATTAAATTAGCACACTGTCTAATTTATAACTCATAACCGAGTTAACAAGAAATACCAAGTTAATAGATATTTATAATAACCAATTACTATTAAAGTATGCAATGTCAAGAAAATGTCACATACACAAAATTATGTTCAAAACATTGAATATAAACATTACATTTACAGCCCTAACTGATTACGCTCGCTTGTGATAGGCTTAACCGTCGTCCACATACCATACATATCTAAAAGGATATCAACATACACGTACCACACAACCAACAGTTCTGTCAAACAGGGCCGTAAGTAAAATCTGGAACAATGAAATCCGCGAACGACAACATCGAACCTGAAAATCACGACGTTATGCAATTAATTTCGTCTTTATGACTAAATTATTTTTTTAATTGTTAGACAAAAATTTGAATTTGGCATTTATTAAAAAATCATTTTATGATTGTAACCAGGTAAAAGATTTAATCTAGAGCCAAAGTAGCCCATTTACAGCTTTAAGGGGCAGGCGTGATCTATTCAGGAGCATAGTGGCCTACAGATTGAAAAAGTCAAGGATCGAACCATCATGATGAACATGACCCGCACTCTCAACTGTGGAGTGTTATAGCTGTAAAAATCGATCTCATTATTCGGTTAAGATTAGCCTCATGAGTGATAGATGTTGCTGACCATTACCCTCTTTTTTATCTGGACAACAATTCTAAGTTAACAGTGATTAAACCCGTATTTTTGGATCGCTTACCTAGCTATTAGTCGCATAAAGTTCCATTCAAGTTGGAAACACTGTTACGACAGCGGAAGTCAGTGACGCTAGTAACACGTCAAGAGATTCTAGAACGATCGGGGAACATCACGAATAATCCAGTATTTGCTAGACGCCCTCTATTCTTGTATATAAGTGCGCCAGATAAAGCGAGACAATGAAGATATCCATTCCACGTTTAGCTATCGACCTCGTCACACGCCACTATGCAGAGTGTCTCGTTTCCTACGCCGCCGTTGATTATCGACGGACTACCTATTGACTTCTCGCCGCGAGACACGGCCAACTTTATCCGCCGCTTAAACCCCAAGCCCGAGTGTTCCCTGAGCGAACCAGACGCCTACGGAAAGGAGGTTTACTCCTTCAACCCAAGACACCAGACGATTATAAATACCTAAACCAACCATGGTCCTCAAATACTCCCGTCACCTGCCAACCCCCCAAAAGTAATGCCAGCCTCCATACGATATTTCTACGGAATGTGCACATATCCTTCATGCCCGAAGAAATACGCCAAGCCCTGCTTACCACAACCAATTCCAAGATCCACGCTGTCCATCGCATCCGGTCCAAGAAAACAGGCTTACCCTCCACTTTCATGAAAGTTGTTACTACATCCAAACAGACTGCAGATCTCATTCTCTCCCAAGGCTGCTTCCTCGACTATCATCACTTCAGGGCAGAAAAACCCTACCGCAAGCCTCACCCACCCCATACCTTTTCTAATCCAACCCCCATGCCTACATTTCTTAACACCACGAAATCAACCGCCGTCAACCAGATCCCTACCATCCACCCCAGAACATCCGATCAAGCTACCCAAACTTCTCCGACTCGTAAAACACGTGAGATGTCCACACAAACCACCACTGCAAGGAGGAAAAAAAGGCACCCAGACACAGCCACCACTTACCACTGACGCCATTCAACAAACCACCAGCATGCATCCCAGCCCCAAGCCATTGTCTCCAACACCTTCAACGTCTAACTCATCGGACGCCCTAGTTATCGACATCTCCCCCGACCCCCACCCACCTGACGAACCTTTCTCAGCCTTCCGATTTCTCGCCTCCGACACCGAGAACCCCATGCCTTTACCTCGAGCCCGGAGCCAGAAACTTAGCCTGTTCACTGCCACAATAAACTCCAGGAGACTGCACAACGATTACAAGAATTAATCACCCCCCAGCACTGGTCTTCACTTTGCCTTCCCTACTTGCGACTTACTTCTTCTCAATAATAGAGCACTGGTAGCAGATCAGACGTTACCAGTGAAAGTGGGTTTTCCCGGGGCACTCCCGTTTCCCCCACATTAAATTCTCGGCATAGGACTTCTAAATCCCCGCCGCCCTGAAGGACCATCTGTCTGATATCGGCCGTTTTGTGTTGTGTTTTGTCTAGCCTTAAGGTACTCTGCTTCACTTTTTTAATTTTCTTCTTTTGTTTACTTAATTACCCTTAGCCCATTCGGCTCAGTACTCCGCTGACCTCTAAACGTCATGTAACCTTTTACCACGAGCGGGGTGAAGGAGGATTGCTTAATTTTCGAGCACCCCAGATTAATAATTATTTCATTCGGAAATAATTATTTTTAAATCTAAATAACTGCCAGAGAAAACCGAAACCGAGACAATGAATCGGAATTGAATAGCGGACAGAGAGATTGAAGATATAGACGGACAATTGAGTCAAGCGCGGTAGTAAGTAAAGTGCGTGAATCGTTCGTTGAGAATTATAGCGTATGTTGAAGTGACTGTGGAAATTAAGTGTCTTGCAAAGTTGTATTGAGAAAGAATAAACTAGTTTTATTTCAGAAAGGACTTGTATCCCTGAAATTTCTCGGGAAGAATTTCTACCGGAAATTATCAAACGAGCAGAGACGTAACAAATTGGTGTCAGAGAGTGGGATAAAAAAGAAGATGGAAACGAGAAGTGGCAAACCAAAATACAGCTTACTTCACGTGTTACCAGGGTCACGTGACTTCCGCTGTCGTAACAATATCTAATTTTAGGCCATTGAAGTATTTAGTGTAAAATGGCGAGGAATATTCAGTTATAAAACTGTGTTATATGCGCATTATTATTTGGTTGTGTAAGAGCAAAGCGACATTGGATTATCTGCTGTGCCCACCGCGGGAATCGAGCCCCGGATTTTATCGTTGAAAGTCTGTGGACTTAACGCTGTCCTACAGAGGGACATCTACATTATTAAGTATGCGTAATGATATAATGATGTCCAGATTGCCATGTTCGGATAAATTCACATAGAATAATGATATAATGATGTCCATATAGGATACTTGCAAAAGAAAAAAAAAAGTTCCCCAGTGTTTCAGCAGTAAGCTCCCCACCGAATATGACGTTAAGAATCGGGTTTCAATACGCATGTTGGGCACATCACATTAACTACAAACAAATACTTAAGCTATCATGGGCACGGCTACTTTTGTATCATTACGCGCGTTCAAAAAATTAAAAACGACCATGGGCAGTAATTATTTGTCTTCTTTTAAGCGCAAAGTTGCACAATATGTTCTCTACGTTGCACCCATCTAAAGATCGAGCCCCGAATGTTAGCGTTATAAGCTTTCAAGATTACCGCTGAGCCTTCAGGTGGAGAGGATTTCTTTATGTCACTTGTTTGTGCTAAGGTGTTTGTTGAGTATTTTGGAGATATAAAAATTACTTTGAAGACAGACACTTTTTGTAAATATTTAAGTAACTACCCTTCGAAAAATGCCAATGATACTTTGACGTTACCGTAATTATAAGTCAAATTTCGAAAAAAATTGGATACGGTATAATCAATATAAATGTTGATAATGATGTTTAGATATTTTGGAAGGTCGGGCGTGATCTAACTGTGTGCCAAGAGTGTAAATCCGAGAGTTCCTAGTATACATCCAATTCCCACAAAAAAAACGCTCTTCGACCAGAGTAACTTGAGATTTGAGAGTGTCTGCTGTTAACTAACTGTATTTGTGTGAATATCCAAAACAAAAAAACAGTAATACATCCCTGTACCGTATAACAATTGTCTATGGTACCGACAAAATTCATCAGGTTTAAGAAGAGAGTGTTTACGAATAATAGGTAGTTAAAATGTTTAATGAAGATGTATTGAGAAACTTTTTTTACATTTTGATTTTTTCTTTTTGTAGTGCTTTAAAGCTCATCAAGTACAATAAGGTTATAACCGCACACTTGGATAATCATTTACTTCATTAATATTTCAATATATTATTCTAAAATGACTTACTCTCTTATAAATATATATATTTATTTGTTACCGTATTCGTAGAGTATGTTAGTCCACGTTTTACCTAATGCCAAAAAAAACAAAAAACTGGATGTTGAAATTACCAGTAAAAACAAACTACAGCTCTCACTTAACTTTGCAGCGCCAACTATAACTGTAACTATATAATTTAATTAAGTCAACTTGTATGTGCAATTTATGTATTGCATATTTCATGGTTACCCACAAAAATTACAAAGTAACTTGTCAGTTTATAGATATCAATACTGTTTGAAAACTGACAATTTAACTGAGTAATGTAGTTCTTGATTTATACGCCTATCAAGTCTAAAGCGTTCGGCCTTGATCTCAAGATCTCGCAATAGTTAGCCAGTGACGTGCACAGGTGGGTTGGTTAAGTGGGCTTAAGCATCTGCTTTCCTGTCATTATGCTCCAACAGTGTCCTTTTTTCACTGTCATAAAAATTGTAAACAACTATGAAAGAAACACTCAATTTCGCATCTTTTTTGCTACAACATATTTAAATTAAAAGGAACACAACGACTTGTAAGATTTCACAGTAATATATAACTGTGATGTACTATTAAGAGTTAATACGCAAGAATATACTGTTCAGTTTAAGATAATAAAAGTGGTTATAAGACGAAATTACTTGAAATAAAAGAGGATCTGTTTGCTTCTTATGGATGTTTGCCATATGTGTATCACAGTCAACCCATAGTCCTCACAGTTTATTCCAATCTCCCCCCCCCCAAAAAAAGGCTTGCCTTACGATAGTGCCTTTTTTTTGTTAATTTGGAAAAAAATAATGGGTCAGAAATGCACTCCCGGGTCCTTGAAAATCCTCCCACACCATTCCCAACTTACGTAGAAGAATACGAGCTCTTACCACTTCAGACGTGGGAGATCTGGTAATGTGATAGTTTTGCCAATATAGCAACGCCACATCGGGCTATCTGCTGTGTTCACTGGGTGGAATCGAACCCCTGATTTTAGCGTTGCAAATCCGAAGATTTACAGCTGTTTCACCGGGGAACAGGTACGTGATAGATGGTTTGTGAGAGTTTACCTATGAAGTTTGACAATTTTACAGTTAATTGTTCGTTTACGTACGTTTCAATTTCAGTTTTTCCTTTTGTGCTTAGAAAGTTATACTATTTATATAACTTTTTTAAGTATTTACTTTGTATTTATGGTAAAACTAATTTTGACCTGCTGACCAAAGGGAAGGCAGCTATTTAGCTGCACCCTCACACCTTTCACCAACGTTAAAAGATTGAGTGTCTCTTATAACACACACACAACTTAAAGTGAGAGGAACTGGGCTCGCAACTCCAAAATCCAGATTTGAGAAGACGACTTACATGGATATGAAATTCTTACACTATATAATGACCCACATAGCACAGAAAATGGGCATTTCACGTGTCAGTTTTACTAGCTATGGTGCATTGTTCCTAACTCTAGGGATTAATATTGGAATGGAACAGTCCATAACAATGTTTCACTTTTTGATGATACAAGCCATTAGCATTCCAGGTCTTCTGATTGGAATTTCAAAGTGGATAACATAGGGGAGTTCCCCCTCTTTTAAAATCACAGACTCTTCAGGTGAGGGAACTTTGGCGAATTATGCAGACAAAAGGAGAGCATGACCTCAGCTGCACAGAATAAACACAGGCAATCACCGTCCAATAAAGCTCCTTCTGAAGAGGATACTCCGGCAAAGCGACAAGAGATGGAGAAGGTCATGGATGGTCTAATTAAGGACGGGATGGTTGAGAAATCAGATAGTCCCTGGGCAGCTCCTGTTGTGTTAGTCCAGAAGAAGGATGGGCCCCATTGTTGCTGTGTGGACTTCAGGGCTCTTAACAGTATAACCGAGAAAGACTCATACCCACTGCCAAGAATTGATGATACTCTTGATGCCCTAAGTAGAGTCAGGTGGTTTTCAACTCTAGACTTAAAGTCGGGTTTCCATCAAGTGAAAATGGCTGAAGCAGATAAACCTAAAACTTCATTTAGTTATGGCTAAGGTCTCTGGCAATACTGTGTGATGCCATTCGGGCTTAGCAACATTTGAGAGGCTGATGGAAAGAGTACTGGAAGGCCTACAATGGAGGATAGCCCAAGTGTACCTGGATGATGTCATTGTGTTTGCAACAGCTTTTGATGAGGAAATGTCACACCTAGAGGAAGTATTCAAGCGTTTGAAAGCAGCAAACCTCAAACTCCATCCCAAGAAATGCCACTTGTTCCAGAAAGAGATGCTTTACTTGGGTCACATTGTAAGTGAGCATGGTATGCGAACTGATCCTGACAAGGTGAAAGCAGTGCGTGATTGGCCAATGTAGGAGAGTTAAGAAGTTTCTTGGGACTCTGTACCTATTACCGGAAGTTTGTGAAGGACTTTGCAACTGTAGCTGCTCTACTACATGATTTGACCAAAAAAGGCCAGAAGTTTGAATGGACAGTTTTTGCCAGCAAGTTTTCAAGACATTGAAAGGAAAATTGGCCTCAGCTCCACTTTTAAAGCTTCCAAATCCCTCACTGCCGTACATACTTGATTGTGATGCTAGTAATGTCGGAATTGGAGGAGTGTTGTCTCAGTAAGTGGGTGAAAACGAACATGTGGTGGCCTACTTCCATAGGGTTTTGAGTAGACCAGAGAGGAACTACTGTGTAACACTGAGGGAACTCCTTGCTATAGTAAAGAGTCTGACATATTTCCATCCTTACCTCTATGGGGCTAGGTTTACCATCAGGACAGACCATGCTGCATTACGCTGGTTAAGATCATTAATGCCGATGGATTGAGCCGAAGACCCTACAAGAATGACT
>NW_013667435.1:125603-127992 GCF_000517525.1 Limulus polyphemus
CAATAACTGATTTTCTAAAAGCAAGTGTTTTGCACCCTGCTTGGGAGAAGGTGTCTAGCTTAAGCACTGTGACAAAGAACTATTGGGCACAATGGGACCAGTTGAAGCTTGAAGATGGTATTCTTGTCTGGAGATGGGTAAGTGATGACCTGGCAAACAGTTATACCGAGAAAGCTATGGGAAGTTGTGCTGCGTCAATCCCATGATAGTTTAACAGGAGGACATCTCAGAGTTAAGAAGGCATTGAGTCACCTACGACAGAGATTTTACTAGATAGGTATGAGGCAAGATGCGGAAGAATGGTGCAGGACATGTTGTGCTAAAAGGGGACCCAAGCATAAGAGACGTGCTCCAATGAAGTTATATCAAGTTGGCGCACCAATGGAAAGAGTAGCCAATGACATTGCTGGTCCTTTGCCTCAAACTCGTGTTGGAAACAGGTACATTTGTGTAGTGATGGATTATTTCACCAAGTGGCCTGAGGCATATGCAATACCAAATCAGGAAGCTACAGGACAACGCCACTTCACATACAGTCTGATGGGATGGTAGAAACGTACAATTGGACTGGAATTGACAAAGTTTTGTAATAGCCGCCAAGATGACTGGGATGTCTTACTCCCTCAACTGTTGATGGCCTATAGAACAGCAGAGCTGATGTTTGCCCAGGTACTTCAATTACCAGTGGACCTGATAACAGGACGCCCACCTTATGAAGAGTTGCCTGAAAATGTGTCAGAGTTCGTGCAAGTGTTATATGAAAGGATGGATGATATTCTTCATCAAGTGCGGTCAAACTTAAAAATGTCTGCTGATTCGATGAAGCTATATTATGATAAGAGATCTACTGAAGTCAGCTTTGTATCAGGAGACAAGGCGTGGTTGTATAATCCCAGGAAGACCAAAGGGAAGTCTCCTAAGTTGTCTTCTACATGGGAAGGTCCATATGACATAGTGGATCGTCTCTCAGACGTGACTTTCCGAATAAAATGTAGTCAACGAGGTAAGCCAAAGGTGGTGCATGCCAACATGCTTTGGTGTTATCATGGTCCAGAACATTTCAGTTGGAACGAAGTGAACAACAGAACAAATAACGCTGCTGAAGACGTGTCACCTGAAAAATCCACTGTTGAAGAAGAAACTCTACCCGGTTTTGAGAAGGGAAACAGTGAAGCCCTTGATGACGTTACTACCACTAATGTGACTGTTACCGATAATAGGACATTTCCTGATGGAGCAGATGAACCCCACGTGAAGCAGAAGCCAACGAGATGGAGACCAGTACGGAAGAAGATATGTCCGTAAAATTAAGAGACTTTGTTGTATTTTAATTTTGTGTTTGTAAATTCTGTACATTTAATTAAGTTATTGTTAATTATCTATTGGTTTAATGTAAGAGGCTATTGTTCGGGACGAACAAGACTAAGGAAGGGGCAGTGTTACGACAGTGGAAGTCACGTGACGCTGGTAACATGTCATAAGATTCTCGAAGGATCTTGACTTTTCCTGGCAACTCTAGACTTTTATAGGCCCCCTCTTTTTTTGTATATAAGCCCGGCAAATAAAGCGGAGAAATAATTGCAGATAGATAGATAATTGAGTCAAGCAAGCGGTGGTGACCATAAGTAAAGTGCGTGAATCATTGTGAATTATAGCATGTGTTTAATTTAAAGTGATTGTGGAAATTCTGTGTATTGCAAAGTTGTAATGAGAAAGAATAAACTCGTTTTATTTAAGAAAGGACTTGTATCGCTGAAGTTCCTCGAAAATAATTTATACCGGAAATTAACAAACGAGCAGTATCCAAGTGGCGTTGTTTGTGCTTCCATATTTAATACTTTTTTTAATGTTCAGGAAAACTTTTTTCAGTTTCACCCATACAGTCATTCTCACAGCCTTGTTTTTTATTTTCTGGTGTTATTCTATTTGAAGTTATGCTATTTTTAACGGTGTTTGGATACTTGTCAACATGAATGGTGTGCGGATTATAATTGTGCTGGTCATTAGAATAAATTAATTTCACATTCACGGTAGGACTGATAAGTTATGGGTGAATTATGAGTGTATTGACCCGTTTTCATTTAGACATAATTTGTTAACTTGGCAATTTATATGGTAAAAGAAAGTTAAACGACCCCCCCCCCCCCAAATTCTTGACAAGTCGGTACCTCTGATAATGAGTAAGTGTACCTATAATTGACATAACTAAGGTTTGCAGGTTACACATAAAGGAAGCACAATTTCCCTGTTCTCTTCACCTCCACTCTGTAACTTTTCCGAAAGATGTCACCTGTTTTAAACACTAGCACCATTACAAAGTAGTGTGTTAATAATGGCTGGAGACGGCTTAAATGGGTAATGAAGAAAAACTTTAATATAAGTTTAACAT
>NW_013667435.1:128152-136623 GCF_000517525.1 Limulus polyphemus
GGTTTGCAGGTTACACATAAAGGAAGCACAATTTCCCTGTTCTCTTCACCTCCACTCTGTAACTTTTCCGAAAGATGTCACCTGTTTTAAACACTAGCACCATTACAAAGTAGTGTGTTGTCAGTCAGTAGACACTAAAATGACGCCACATAAGGAACGCTTAACGTTGCAATTTGTACTGTGACGTCAGCAAAACGTGCGCATGCCATTAATCACGAGAAGAATTATGCTTTCTTTAGACTATAACACAGCATGACATGAATTTCAAAGGCAAGAAATAAAAATATTTGTTACTGTTAATTTTGGTTTTATTTACTCTTGAAACAGAACACTTTCGGAAACACTGCAGAAGTATATCTAGTTAAAACTCCTATTTTTGATAACTGCTTGGTTTTTCGGTGTGAATAAAGCGATTTATAAGGATAATTTAGTTAAAACTGCTTGTTTGTTGTCTTGAAAGTGTAGTACATACAGCTTATGAAGCAGTTGAAAATTTTTATGCAGCAATAAATCTGTTTCTGAAATGACATAATTTGATATTATAAAATGAAACCTTTATTTTCAAAGGCATCAACAAGAGTGGATAACCTGTATATATTAAGTGAACTTTGGCTGTCAACGTCTTCAAATCTTTAACAATAGTAGTAATACAAGTGAAAAAAAAAGGGTGTGTGTCAAAAGATGCATTCTTTTGTATCTGCTCTGGATCTGCTTTAGACTCCCCAAGTCCTTCATCCACTGGTCAGGCCTAGTAATTATTATGTCTCGCTGTGGGTCAAAACATCCAGGGTTCAATACATCAATATGTGACACTGCTTTATACATTTCATTCAGCTGTGGGTGCAATATAAAAGTAACAGTCAGTCCAATTACCGGTTTAAAGACCTGATCAATACCCTTGTGGACAGTGGGACTGATGGCTGGTTGCCCTCTCTCTTTCTCTTGTCAGTAACTGAAAACTAGGTGTAGTTATACCTAAGTCCTAGGACTCTCTGATACTGCCATCTAGTCCACATATGGATAAGGTAGCGTGTAGGTTGAAAATACTATTTTTAAGAAAAATCCATTTTCATACGAAACAAAGAAAGATCAACACATATTCAGAAGTATAATTTATCTCATCTATACATATAAACTATTTGTATAATTATATAATATACATGCAACACTTGTTTTCAGCAAGTAAACCACCATTATTACTCCTAGACTGTTTGATTTATTTACTTTCAACTACTTAGAAAACAACCACAACTGTAGTTTAGAAAGTGTCCTTATTTTAGCTTCAAGAGATGGAGTGGATAAAAATATCACATACAATGTACAAGTTTTCATCATCTTTATATTGAGAAATATGACATGTGGCTGGAAAACCATCAAGTTGATCTAGTTTCAAGTTAACCATTGTTGTTCTTGTAAGTAGATAATACTTGTTACTGCCTGGAGAGAACATTACTTAATATGGCACATACTGTATGGATGTCAATAGCACTGTTCTTAAATTATTATTAAGGTCAAAGGTTTTCACACTTTACAAAGCCATGAAACTCTCATATTTCATTCCTCCTGTCAGGAAACCCCAACCCTTAAACCCTAGCCTAGAAGAAAGTGACCAAGTTCGTAACAGTATTATTAACGTAAAATTCTAAATAAATATACAAAAAATATGATGGTCAATATCAACTGACTCATGATTTTTTAAAAATACATTTAGTATCTGATGGATTAATACTTAATAATTGAAAAAAACCTCCATTACCCATTATATAGAACATATAAATGGAAAAATCAGAATCTGGATAGAATAGCACCAAATACAGATTGTTATAATAACATAAATTCTAGGGACTAAGTTTAGCCTTAATGTTTGTTAAGCAGTGAAATATAAATCTAAACTCTTGAAATATTTAATACTTAACAAACCCCTTTATCTTTAATATTACCATATAACTGACCCCCAAAGACATCTGTGATAAAATACCATAAACATTCTAAAAAACTCTAAATTACATAACATGACAGAAACATTACTTGCTAATATTTCACAGAAGCATCTACTTGATCTATGTATATCAGAAGCGTCTATTGTACTTTATCTATGTATATCCAATACAGTAAAAACAATCACCCTTATGAGCATTCAGTTTTCATACTGATATTTTCAAAGGACATAAACCTTAAGACAATAGTGTAAGTTCTAATATTTTGGACAAAATTAAATGAAAACTCTCTGTATATAGTTATTCCTAATTTTAAACTGATAAGCTAGATGGGAGGCACCATAAATAACTCACTGAATATTGGGAGTTGACCATCACTCTTATAACACACTCATGGCCCCTCAGTGTGGAGTGGTTTTATGGATGACTAGAAATATAAATACTTGTCCCTCCATTACATTTTGTTCTGTAATGTCATTACATGTACTGCATACATCACAATTCAAATAGCTTACTTTTCTTGACATTATTATTACTAGCAGAAATGCCACTCTATGGGGGTTGTTTGTGCTAGTAATTACTGATTAGTAATTAAAAGTCGTACTGTTTACTGAAAAATAATATTTTTTTAAAGAACTCCATTTTCTCAGTACTATATTTAAAAATTATATCAATAAAGATATAATCAAACCCTTATATACAGTCCTAGTGAAAGTCATGTTCTCGTTGTGAGGAGAGTAATTTTATTTAAAATTGTGTTCTATTATAAAGAAATGGTTGTTACACATACCACAGTTATTTTTTCTAATTGTCTAAATCTTTAATCCCAAAGTGTGAAATTTTTATTTGTGGTGCCATTCAATAGATGTCACAGGAGTTTTGGTTATATACAAAGATACTGACATACATGCTAAGTTCATTATAGTAAGATACACTTATTTTGTAATGAAAACAAGCACCAAAAAGTCAAAGAAAGATGCACATGTAAAAAGATGAACATTTATTTATGTGAAATTTTAATTCACTGCAGGTACTTCACTTTATACCTTCTTTCATTATCAGCAATAACCACTACAAGTACATAACACATTCAACTGGTAATAAATTAAGTAATAACGACAACGTCAATCTTACAATATTGCTTTCATTAAAGTCGAACAAATGTACATTTACATAACATGATGGATGTTTTCTTGCTTTGGGAAAACTAAAGCAAACGAAGAAATATTTCACACAACACTCTCAGTACACGTGAACCATTCCATATAAAAATGTCCAGAACAGCACGTACGTAAACAGACCTCCAAAGAGTCCACTTGTTAGTAATGTAGTTCGATTTCTGAAGTATTTCTTCCAGTCAGAACCCATTTTCATAATCAACATCATCCACAGAGCAAGTGCCATCATAAAGTAAAATGCAAATCCATATAAAGCCGTCAGTCCAAGGAGCCCAGCTGTACTACCAGACAGAGCCGACATAGAAATACGACAATATTCTACAATTGCAGCATTTTGCCGAACAGCTCCCTCACTGTAGGCAACTACTTCTCCACACTTGTCCTTTTTAACCTTGGATTTGATACTTGTGGGTGAAATCATGACAACTTGAAAAAATAATATGGAAACCATACATGTTGTTAATTTTAGCACGTAGCTATTATAAAAAATATACCCACACACTTTACATTAAATTTAGGTCACATCAGGGTTTAACTAGGGCATTTTTGGGGTACTTCCTTCTGTTCATTCTCAACACCAGGGAATTCTTAATATCATAATATTCAATTATGGTTAGTATCCTAAGTGATCACATAAGTATAATTATTGGTTACTTTTCTTCTTTCTAGATATTAACACTTAGCTGCTATTTTCATGATGATAGTGATCACAAGTTTATCTTCTGTATTCTACAAACAGACAGGTGTACTACATACTCATTTAGGTTCTACCTCATTAGGGCTTAAACCAACTAACATATTTTTGTCATTTTTTCTGATATTGATACTCGAATATTTAGATTTTAATTCATATAAAATGTACATAATTAACCCTTAAAATAATTCTTCTTAAAGTTAACTAACCTTGTTTTTACAGGTTTCCAACCATTTTTTCTGGGCAACAGTTCACAAGTTCTGCAAGGACATTATTGTTCTTGCACTTCAGGTGTTTTAATATTCAGTATCTTTAAACACTATATGTAGCACTTGTAAAAAATGTTCTAAAACTACAAACAAGCTCTACACCCAACTAAAATCATAGCACCATTAGGCTTCAGGTACAAGAGAAATAGAATCTCCATAAATATCACAGATGAAAATCAAACAAAAACAGATCTCAAGAGTATTATGACTTTAATCTATTTGTACTCTCTAAACAGTTCTCTCTCCAATTTACGTAATTTTTACTTAAACAAGATGTGTGTACCAACTAAACTTATATGAAACATTTTATGAAAATTCTTAAGAAAATGATATCAACATTATAGAAATTTAACATGCGTTGCATGATGACAGCTTGGATTAGATTTTCTTACTAGAAGTCCCTGTATGGTTATGCTGTGAAAGATTACGTTTGGTTTATTGATCAGTGTTAAATTTAGTAATAATTCTGTCAGAGTTTAATGGATTAAATGCTCTGTTGTACTCCTTTTTTATATACAAAATATTTTTCTAACTCTTGCTACAAAAGAATCAAATGACTGAATATAGTTCATAGTTTCAGCCTACAGAATAATATCTGCTGATAGGCTATCAAGGGTTTTTCTTTTTGAGGTGAGATTTTATTCCATGACTGACGTGGGGCTTTTTCACATAAAAAGAGTTACTATCCAGAAATAAAACACTCCCATTTGCAAGAAATCTAAGAGAAAGGACGGAGTTTTCCCCTGCCCTATAGAAAAAACCTGGGCTAGTTATGTTATTTACTGAGTGACACAATTTTCATTACTGAATGAATTTGATGTCAATTTGTGTTTTCTTATTGAAAATCAAAATTTAATAAAATGTATCATCCACAAAAATACTTATATATTTCAGTAAGTGGTAGTATTATCAAATCATTTTATGTTTATTGTTTAGTATATTAAAGAAGAAATGTAATTTAATAATTAGGTTACAAATTTTAGCTCATGTGTAAAAACCACAACCAATCTCATAAACTGTCTAATGAAATAGATAAAATTCAACAATTTTCTCTTACTAATTACAATATATGTATGTATTAAATTAATTACTCTTGAGATGTCATACACTTTGATATTTATACTTATAGTAATGTTGTGTAATATGTATTCACCACATACAGCATTTATCTTGTAAGTACACAGCAAATGTTGTGTTAGAATAACATAGTTAACACACAAAGGAAAAACGTTATCTATTGGACACAAAATGTGTATGTATAATTGTGTCAAAAATACATAGTGTGTTACATGGGAGGCCCTTATACATATTCAGATAAATGATGATAGCCTACCAATGATATAGGTTAGGTTTAAGGCCTGCTAAAGACTATAGAATTTATTTAGATTACAAACATATGTATACTGCATAAACATTGATTTCTCATCTCAAAAAATGTAGCATGAAAATAATAAAAATTTATCTGTGGGTAATTTGATTTTTTCTCCATGTCTTTGTTCATTCTATTTTTATTTTTCTTCTTTGTCCTGGTTTTTGCCTGTGGCAGGTGCCAGTAGTATACTTTCAGTTTTCTGTCATATGATGTACAAAATTTCAAATCATTCCTATTTGAGCTCCTTAGTAGTTTTTGAAAGACCTTACTTTCCTCTGTACTTTTATTTAACCAAATTTCTGGTTGACAATAATGCTGTTTGTATTCCTCTGTTAATATAAAGTCTCCTCTACCACTTATCACACTTTCATAGTTTCAGTCTTAGGACCTTTGCTATTTTTGATTTCCATCAATGACACAGATGAAGGAATGGTCAACAAATTACTCAAATTTGCAGATGATATTAAGGTCTTGGGTGTTGTTAGCTGTGAAGAGGATGCTGCTGATTTACAAAAGAATTTAGATCATTTAGCAAGTTAGACAAATAAATGGCAGATGGGTTTTAATTATAATAAACGCAAGATAATGCATGTGGGTTATCATAAGTATAATTTAGATGGGAATAACCTTAACAGTGTTATGAAGGAGAGGGATCTTGGTGTAATAGTTGATTAGTTTCTAAAGCCATCCAATCAGTGTGCTGTTGCTAGTGGCACGGTAAATAGGATTTTAAGTTGTATCTACAGAAATATTGAATACAAGTTTAAAGAGGTTATAATTTCATTGTATAGGTCACTGGTTAGGCCACATTTGGAATAATGTGTTCAGTCTTGGGCTCCTTACCTTAGGAAAGATTGAATTGTTGGAAAGGGTTCAGAGAAGGGTTACTAGAATGGTGCCTAGGATGGAGGGGTCATCATACAAGGAGAGGCTGAAACCTTTCAAATTGTTTTTTGTTGAAAAAAGAAGTTAGGAGGAATCTTATTAAGGTGTTTAAGATTGTAACGGGAATTGATAGTGTTGATGTATCATCTTTTTCATATTTAACAGTTAGAATAGTAGGACTAGGGGACACAAATATAAATTTTGGCAAGGTAGGAGTCATCTTCAGCTAAAACGGTTTTATTTTTCTAACAGGGTGGTTGGCCTTTGAATGTTGTAGTGCAGTAAATTTAAGTGAGTTTAAGAAAAAGCTTGATAAGTTTATGAATGACAAGGTCTGGCTTTAAGATTGTATTTTATTTTTTAAATTATTTTAATTTAGTTTAGAGGATGGAACAGCTGAGATGGACTAATAGGTCCCATGTTGTCCCAAAACATTAAGTTATGTTGTGATAACATATGCATGTCAAATTTCTTTTCATTTTCACCAAAGGTAAAACTTAAAAAAACACATTAATCCTTATATTGTGTCTGTACATATTCATAAACTAATTCAATCAGGTCTGGTATACTTTGTTTCTATTGTGCAAGTATTTTTAAGATGTAGTTCACTGACTAGCAATTGTTATTTGTCTGTCATTTCCCATTTCATTTAGTTTGACAAGAGGAATAATTCAATAGTTGAAATAATTTAAGAAGCACGTACCATTCTTCTCACACCACTTTTGAATTAGCACCCTTTGATTGTGTTTAGGAGGGACAGGTTAAAACACAAATCTGAATAAATAATATTATCAATGCAAGTAGATTTTTTACTACCTGATTTCAGAGGCAGGAGAGTTGGTTCAAAGTACTAAAACATCTATACAAAACAGATCAAAATCAGAATCGTGATCATACCATACTGTTAGTCTTAGGTCACACAAAGATCCAGTTCAAGTGTCCCCCAAGTAACACTAACATATTTTCTCAGTTAAAGCTTGATCTTCCTTGGTATATTAAATGTAAGACATTTGAAGTATTTCGGTATTAAGATGGACCCTCTTCGAAGTACTCAAATAGGGAATGATGAAATCAAATATTCTAAAGTTTAAGTTGTATTAAAATTTAAATAGCAAAAACTGATCGTGTAATACGAGTGACACTTCAGGCGTTAGGCCTAATAATAATAATATGTAAAGAAAAGTAGGGCTACTAATATTAGGCCTACCTCTGTTATTCATTTTATAAGTTATTGTAAAAATTATTAGAACTCACTAGCAAATAAACAATGTTATTACACTACCTCGGTCAAACATAGTTCTAACTTCTAGTACTATTATTACTAATATTTGTAACAATCGCGAGCCAAACTGTTAACAGCTGGACACGTACTTATATCCTAAGCTCTTAATCTTATTTTAGTTTTTACAACTGAACGATTTCGCCGATTTAGTACGAAATTTCATAGTAGTTAGTATTACTGATAGTATTACCAGGCTTTGAGTTTGATTGAAAATGAAAGGTAGTAAATTACGTGTATATTTAAAATGTAGAATAATATGGGTGTGACTTAGCGAATTATACTTTTATTTTGTTATGGCTTTCTTTCCGTTAATTTATTAATATTATTCCTTCTATCATTTAGTTCAACTTTGAATTTTTAGTTATAATATAACTTATATTATAAGCGCTAACTCACCTCCTAAATTCTACTTTTAGTTAGAGCACGTTGATTTTTGTGATGTTTGTATTATGAAACTGACACAAGCTTCCCCTAGCGGTAACATATAGATATTAATGTTGTGGAAGATTATGTAAATTACGATAATAACTAGTCATAAAAGGTGTAACACAATGGTCTGACCACTAAATAAGAACTTTTCCTTGATCTTAAATGAGTTAATTTACGAGATATAGTTACAACTAATTATTGCTCGATGTTGTTATTGGTTTTGAGAAGTGGTTTAATTTTGGGATATTATTATTATTTTTTGGAATTAATTGTTTATTTATTCTAGTTCTATTTTCTAATTCCTATATTTATTGGAATTAATAATATTGATATTTATGTTGTGTTATTTATTAACGCTTGTATTGTTACGTCTCTGGTCGTTTGTAAATTTTCCGTAGAAATTCTTTCCGAGAAACTTCAGCGAT
>NW_013667435.1:137623-151646 GCF_000517525.1 Limulus polyphemus
TGCTCTGTGAACACAAATTAGTTAGCATAAATCAGTTAAATGACGAAAAATTAGGTGTCTGTTTACTTGTGACCACTCAGTGTATATACTATAACATTAGGCCTGTGAATTTAAACTTAATAAAAGTTGTTTTGGTTTTAATAACGGATATTACATAATTCAGCTACTCAGATTTCGCAAATAATATTAATTTGTTTCCATCACTTAAAGATTTTTTTAAAATCGGGAAGAAAAAAAAAAAACAAAGCTTGAATACCAGATTTATAAGAATGATTTTGATTATGATGTAGATCTACAATAATAAATTTTTGGTTATGATAAACTTTTGTTCCTGATTTTTTGTACAAGCTACACAAAGGCCAATCTGCACATAGTTATCTTTAATTTTGAAGTGGTAGACAAGAGGAAATGCAGCCATTCAACAACACCTCATCTGGTCAAATGGTGGGACTTGACTACCAGTTATAGCACACCGTGGCCCCCAAAGTTTGGAACAAATTTTGGTGGTAAGGCTGCAAACTATGAACTTTGTTAGAGACTAATTTTAAGAACGACAGTGTCTCATCATCCTAAAGGTTTTACTAATAAAGAAAGTTTCTCTTTAAAAAAGTGAGAATGTTAAATTTCCAATCTTCATATTTGATATAAAAAAGTCATGTCCCACCTATAAAAAAACCCATCATTTCTCGGTTTCTTCTTCAATAGAAATGAGACAAATTGCTGTGTTATGCTAAGACTCATCTCATTAAGCCTAATGAAATACAATAAAATATTTCTGTAAACTACTGTTTGAGATGCAGCTGTAGACAAAAAGGTTTGTTAATTCTTTACTTTTCAATTATAATTTTAGAAAATATCACATATTGTTAATTTCCTTGTACATATATATATATACATTATTTGGTTTTGATCATTTTACATTGTTTATCTTCCTGCTGTCCTTTCTGTAGCAATCTGTACTCTTTCTTCCTTTTATATTCCTCCATGTTATCATACCACTGTTTGTATAAGAATTGGTAGTTGGTTCTGACAGAACTAGCAGCTGAAAAAAAAGAAACAAACAATTGTTTTTATCATATTACTTTGTTTTATAAAAAACGTAAATTTCACACTAGCCAACTGAACAAAAACAAATACTTTGTTATATTTCACTTTCTTCTACTTAATATGTTACTTTGTTTGTTATAACTGTAAATAAAGTACGCAAACTTTTTAAACTTTTAAATGTAAAATACCAAACTGATGTTTACTTCACTCTGTAATGATATTAATCAACCAAGACAATTTGAACATTCACTTGTAGATTTATTCTCAAGTGAAGTTATCTTAACACTAACTGTTATAAGTGACTGATAGGCTAAACCACTTATGTTTTTTATGAACAACTCTATTAACTCTCACTAGCTTAACATAACGTAAAATGCAAGACTTCTACAACTATATTGTGAACATCACAAATAATATCAGAGCTTAACCCTAAACTGGAACTTTTGGTATTTATTTTGGTACAAGAGTAATTTCTTGCTGGATTTGCAGCCATTGAAAGTAAAGCACTAATAAATAACTTTGCAGAACTCGTTATAGTTTAAACATGACAAACCTCAGGCATAAACCTGCTCTAACAGACCAAAATGTAACATTCAAACAAGAATAAACAGAGGACCAAAGTTCCTTTAGTTTTCAAAACCTGCCATCTGAAAGTTCATTTAAGTAATTATGCAGTTAAAAGATGTAAATGCCTAGATGACAATCCTGCAAGAAGACTCAACCTTTCTTTACACATTCATCCTGTAACAACTGAAGAACATATGTCAAAACTTAGTATGAAAGAGGTATGTATTATGTATATTAATGTAGCATGTGTCATAAAAGAAATGTACCATACTATTAATCCAGTTTAACAGTATACTTAATACCACTATGTTGAGAAAGTACCCAGAGTATGTGTAACTATACATGTTATCATCACTGTTATCATCATCACAGTAATTAGTTGGGTTTGAATTTCATGCAAAGCTACATGAGAGCTATCTTCACTAGCCATCC
Organism: Limulus polyphemus; assembly: GCF_000517525.1. Classification (NCBI taxonomy): domain Eukaryota; kingdom Metazoa; phylum Arthropoda; class Merostomata; order Xiphosura; family Limulidae; genus Limulus; species Limulus polyphemus. The sequence goes on from NW_013667435.1 coordinate 139,670, forward strand.
ATGATTTAGCAGTGCAAACCTAGAGGGAAGGCAGCTAGCCATCACCACCCACTGCCAACTCTTGGGCTACTCTTTTATCAACGAATAGTGGGATTGACTGTCACGTTATAATGCCCCCATGGATGGAAGGGTGAGCATGTTTGGTGGGACGGGAATTCAAACCTACAAACCTCAGATTGCGAGTCAAGCACCCTAACCACCTGGCCATGCAGGGCCATGATACTTTAGTGAGAAGAAAGTTAGTCTCATAACAAAAACATTACCCTGACAGCAGGATAATTATTACTAATACCTACATATGAATCTTGCTAACAATACTATCACCATCAAATATAGAATATTAAGTTATTTTCAGTGTTTGCATTGTTATCCAGATAATAATACTATCATTACAGAATGATATACTACTAATACCCCACGTATGTTAGTTAACAGTACTATCATTTACCCATGATGTAAAAAATACTTTTACGATCACTTCCAGCAGAATACCATAACAGCTGTTGCTAGTATGCAGGCGACACTAGTTTAGCAGACTAATAGACTGGATTATTGATACTTTATAAACATAGAAATAAATATAGATACATGCAGAGGTTGTAAAAGAACAGAAATTATGTAAGCTACAAAAGTTATATATACAAACCCACACACACACACGTATATATTTTGTTTACAGAAGATGACAAAGAGTGCCAGTTTAAAATGTAATATTTTCAAAATCAAAATATTTATAAAACTTGATGATTTTGTAATCTAATTCTTCAATTTTTGAATTACTGAAGATGCCAAGTTAACAACTCTTTTATCAAACTCTTAAAGGATGATATAAAAATGTAGAATTGTGAAATTTTTTACCTTCAAAAAACTCCCATTGCTTGTTCATAATCTCCGTGATATGGAAATACCGAGGTTGTGATTCTTTCGTTACTTCTTGAATCTACATGGAGAAAAAAGAAGACTGATTATACTGTACCAAGTTGTTGCCTTTTGTCCTTCTTATTATTTAATTATCCACTGGGATTTATATATTATCAAAACAAGAAAGTGGACAATAAATGAGTTCATAATGGGATATAGATGTTGTAAAAAACTTGGACCTGCATTCAATAAATAGCCCTTCATATGAATACTTAACTTTAACAGTGAGCCCTAACAAAATTTTCATGCTTTTAGACTACAGGAAGTTTCAGTTGGATGGCTGTTAACCCTATTTTTACAGGCCAAGCCAAAGTGCATGCCATAACTTTTTACAGAGTTTTATTCAAAATTTAATCAAACAACTTTATTAACAATCTGTGTTTGTAAAATTGGTATCAAAATGTATTTTATAATATTATACAAGTTTCCAAAGGAAGTATTTAAATAAATTCCTAATCTTCAATTCTCCGTGCCACATAACGTGTTTATGCATTTTCTTTCGTTTTGTGTGTTCCAGAGTGTCCAACCACTTAGTAACAAGCTATAGATGTTGGCAAGTCTGATATAAGATTTTAACCTCCTACCTTCTCAATTTGATGAGTTATCAATAAATTTGTCAAATCCACCAGTGAAACCCCTCCCATCTTATCATATCTTTCAAGTAAGTTATTTATACTGCATACATATATTTGATGGACACATTAATAACCAATAAAAAGAGCATTTGTTTCTTCTACATGAATCTTATTATGGTTATTCTTTTTGGAAGGTATATTAGCCAGTTGGGCTCACTTTCTTTACCTACAATCATTGTTGTTCAGGTCCGAGCAATTAATAAAAATTTTTAACTTACTGCTAGTTTAGTTAGAAGGCCAATAAAATTATGGTAGTTTGACTGGTATTTGAAAGTTACATGAATTTTTATTTGGATAAATAACTTAGTGGAAACAAGAGAGGCTTAGCTTTAATTTTTTTTAATGCAAATAATGCACAAACCACAAATTTTGCTCTTGACAGCTGGCTACCTACTGCTATGTTTTACTGCTTTTGACAGAGGAAAATGATTCAAAGTACACGTAATAAAACAAAAGAAAACAGAGATGAAAATGATAACAGTTGAAACTATGATGATAAGAAAACACATTGCCTTGCAAAGTGATTCATTCAGAGAAAAATAAGTATAAGATATTGTTAATTTTATTTCACTACAGTTAGTTAGGATGGAGACAATGACAGATAAAATATAATTTTACCAAAAAAATAAAACTTCTGATATTCACCTAGGAGGTTCTAGAGGTTATGCAATGAGCTTCAGAGAGAAAAGCTGTTTTCCGTCTTGTCTTATAACAATATACTTGACACTTTCACCAAAGAAAAAAAAAAGTCTTATAAATTTGTTTCACACGAATTCTACTAAGTTTTAAACTAACCTTTTCATGGTGTGAACTCCTTTTCCAAACTGGCAAAGCATGCTTATAATTAATTATACTTCTTATAAGACATTACTATTAGGCTATTATTTTTTATATTGTAACAAATGGCTTATATAAATATTGTTTTGACCACTACTGTGTTTGTTGTGTACCATTCGGTCCAATGAGCTCTGCACTGAGTGAAACGTGTCAACAGCAACGGCTATGGCAAGCAGTGTGTGTGGTTGGAATATTATTATTATTATACAATCTTCTAATTCTTGAAAACCCCAAATGGACTAGATAAAGAATGTAGTGTTAAAAAATATAATACTAATGTCTTAGTATAATTAATTTTAAACTAACCTGTTTGCCTTTGCTCTCAAAAATCCTAACTGTTTGTCCTTCTTGTGGAACAAGAAGCCAGAGAAAATTGTTATCATCAATGCAACAATCCCATGGCTCAGCTGTACAAGTAATTAGTTGGGTAAATTGACATGATATAGATTCTGTCAAAACTTCTACATTTACTTGATAGACAGCCACACCAGGTATTCTGTAAAGTGAAAACCAATTGCTGAATGTATTTCTTCAACAACACTTTGATAATACCAAATAATGAAGTAATCCTAAAACAAAACTACTAAATAAATAATTAAAACTCTTACTCTAGATTAAAAGAAGTACATACATTGATCTTATATCAAAATCTATGATGACTGGTAGAAGTTTAGAACAATTTGTTTCAGAATTTTCATTCAAAGCAACACCTGCTCACTGCTAGATATTACCATCTATCACTAATTCTTGGACTACTCTTGTTTGACCGAATAATGGGATTTAATTGCCACCATTACACCTCACCCATAGTTCTTAAAAATGGAGTGAGTTTCAGCAGCAATGGGCCACAAACCATGGACCCTCAAACTTACAGTATGAGCATGTTAACCATTAGGTCACACTTTTCCTTTTTTACATAAAACATTTTAAGATATCAAGCACCATGGTACACTTACTAAGGTCTCGCTTTAAAGTTTTATGACACAAATCAAAACCTTGGACATAATAATGAAAAACAACAAATAAAAAACACCCCAAAACTTCTGGATCATCTTGGTATTGGCAAATTAGTATTTGATCTTCATGTGGATAATTTTACACAATCATACTTCATGATGAAAAAAATACCTACTGATGTACGTTTTTAGGTACAATGTAGTGGAGTGAGAAAGAACATTCCTCATTTCAAATTTAATCTTTCAAGGAAGACAATGAATACAATTTTCCTTTTTGGCTAAGTAGTCACATTTCATGGTCTCTGCAATAGCTCACAAGGATGTATTCTGTATATTATAGCAAGTTTTCCTGGTTTTCTCTCATAGTAGCTGAAGAAATCATATATTCTCTATACTTTATAAAATTCAAATACCAGTAGATGTACCCATGCAATGTGTATGGTGAGAGGTTTAAGAAAGTTAACCAATCATTTATATGATTCATTTATTGAAGTTCTAAGTTAAATAGCACTTATATTGAATCAATGATAGGACCTGGTTTTCTTCATGGGTCTCTCTGTACATTGTATCATATAAACAATATTAGAAGTTCTATGTTATACAACACCTATGTTGAATCAATGATTGGACCTGGTTTTCCTCATGGGTCTCTCTACACTGTAGTATATATCAGAGTTCAACTGGTCAGCTAGATTTAATTCTATTGCAGTGAAACATATATATCAGAGTTCAACTGGTCAGCTAGATTTAATTCTATTGCCATGAAACATGATACATTATTGATCCACATAGGAAGTTGCTTAAAAGCTCATCACAAACTAGCCACAGAAATAGAACCTATTATACTCACCCATCAAATAAAGCCCAGCTACAGAAATAGAACACATTGTACACACCCATCAAGTAAAGCCCAGCTACAGAAATAGAACCCATTGTACTCACCCATCAAGTAAAGCCCAGCTACAGAAATAGAACCCATTGTACTCACCCATCAAGTAAAGCCCAGCTACAGAAATAGAACCCATTGCACTCATCCATCAAGTGAAGCCCAGCCACAGAAATAGAACCCATTTTACTCACCCATCAAGTAAAGTCCAGCCACACAGAAATGGAACCCATTGTACTCACCCATCAAGTAAAGCCCAGGCACAGAAATAGAACCCATTGTACTCACCCATCAAGTAAAGTCCAGGCACAGAAATAGAACCCATTGTACTCACCCATCAAGTAAAGCCCAGGCACAGAAATAGAACCCATTGTACTCACCCATCAAGTAAAGTCCAGCCACAGAAATGGAACCCATTGTACTCACCCATCAAGTAAAGCAATAATCTGGTCTCCAGTGGAATGTTTTAAACATTGTATTGAACGCACGACAGAACCTGGTTTTTCTCCTGAATCACTCTGCAGCTGTCTCACTACTCCTTCATGACGATTCTTGTCATCACCGTCCACAGACTGCTGATCATTATTCTTATCAGACAGCAACAGATGAGAAATACCATCTGTATAGTCTAACTGAAACACTTCTTCTCCATCGATATACCTCCATAATCTCAAGGTTTTGTCCTGAAAATGAAACTTAAGAGTTGTAGATTATACATATTAATTACAAGTTACGTTACATAAAAAAATTAAAGTATGTTCTTACATGTTTACACAGAAGTACTGTGTAACTTTACCTTATTTATAATAAATAAAACTATGTCTGAACCAATTTTCCCTTTAATATTTTGAATCAATGTGCAAAATGAATTTTTTCATGTGTATTAATATCAAGGCAATGTGTGCTACCAGTTTTTTTTAGGAAGGTGGGTGGTATTTTTAGACCATTGTCTCTATTTGATCATTAGGCCACTTTGCAATGCTACCAGTTGGTTATTTGGGCTTTAGGCCCATTGACTGCCAGGGTCATTAAGGCCATAAACGTGTTGAGACTCCTCACCATTACTGGTCTGAACCATCTAAAATTTTTAGTTTCACAATAGTAAGAACATGCCAGCTTATTTAGATAAGAGAAAAGAGTTAAGTATTGGTTATTGTTTTTATAGCAACATATATCAAAAATTACAGCCATTAAATTGTTGAAAAAATGATTTCTTGAACTACAGAATAAAAACAAGTAATCAACTTCACAAAAATCTGCATCTCAAAATAAGAAAATCTGAAATTATCTTTTTACTCAAATCTAAAAGTGTAGTAAATTATTATAAATAATATTGAGCCAAATAAATGTTTAACTATACTTAAAATTTAAAGTATCTGGTAACATGAGTGTAATAATGTTATGATGATCCTAAACTGCTTATTTACAAATTACGTGGGGCTCAAAAATCTCTTAAATTCCCATAAGTAATCTAAGTAATACGCTTTAGAGGCAAAAAATGTTTTATGTTTGATATAGAACTAGGCATTCTTTATCGTGTATAAAGTATAAATGTATCAATCTTGCAGTGTGTTCCCACATGTACAACAATTTGAAGATGTTTTAATATATGACCTTATAGCATCAAATTGCTGTTTATCTTTAATTGGACTCTCCACGTTTTGTTTCACAGCTTCTTCAGGAGCTTTGAAGCTTTATACTGTCAGTTATGGTTTGTGTTTTAATGGAATGCTCCTGAAGAAGCTGTTGAGTGTCTACTAGATATTACAACATATATTTCATTTCATAAGTAAAATTTTCAGATTAAAAATATGGAAATTTTGTTATGTACTCTCAATCTAAGGAGTTTTTTCAACATTTGATTAACAGATTGGACTAACCACAATTGGCTAAAAATAATTTTCCAGAATATTTCGATTTTTTTTTCATGACACTTTAAAGCTTTGCATAACCTCTCATGTCTATACCATCCTCACATACCATCAACATTTTAAAATCTTATTTAACCCTTTTGCAATGGGTACACCTTTAAATCCTTTTCTGTGCAAGTCACTTTATTATATTCAATATTTAATTATACGCCTTTGAAATGAAATTAACATTACAACGTATGTTGTGATTCAAAGCTTTATGTTATCTAAGTTTTAAGTCCTTTCCTATAAAAGAAACCTTTAAAAACCTACTTAAACTTCAGATGTATTATCACATCTGCAATATGCTAAAAAATTATCTATTTTGGCTCTCTGTATCTACAATAATACAGTGGTAGTTGAGTAGAGGTACGTTTAGACAATAAGATGCTTACATAACCTTTTGATTCATTCATTTTAAAGTTCTCTGAATGAATGCAATTGAAACAAGTAATACCCCCTTCAACAGATTTGTTTGAACTTTATAGGCTACATGTAGATGTTACTTACACATGTGTATACTCATTAGAAACAGCTCATTTTACACTATAATCTACGACCAGTTATTTTGAAATTGGTGCTCAATTGTTGCCATGGAATACATGTAACTGACTATAGTATTGTTGGATTTTTGATCTATGGCACTTACGGTTGTTTCTTACCTAAATATGTTATAGTTAGAGATACAGTTAAACTATACTTAGGTCTTACTTTTTATATTTTAGTTAATTATGTTTAAACATTTTTTCAATATACACCATACTTTACATCAGTTCTCAAGGCTTAGGATATAACAAGGTGCATGAAAATTTTCCTTTAGGGTTGCAAATGTCTGCTAAACACACTGTAATATGCCTCGAGGGCACCACTGACTTGGGTCAAAATCAATAATAAGTGGTAAAGGAGAACAGAAAATAAAACATTAAAAATTAGCTACATGTGAACAGGAAAAGACAAGAAATTATGAATATAAGCAAAACAACATCTGTAAAGATATTTTACAAAAATTAAAAGTTATGTATTTTTTTATTTCCTAATTTTAATTATTTCATTGCATTGTATGTTGATGATAATAACTATAGTTAGTGATATGATAGAGAAAATGAAAAATAAAATATAAACATTTACCTTAAAAAAATGCTTGATAGTTATTTAGGGTGGTTCTTGAGATTATGCAAATAAAATATGAAAATTATAAGATGAATAAAAGTATTTTTATACTTGAAATGACAATCACCTTGTACTCAAACCATTCACAGTCTAAGTACAAATAACTACTATACATAAATAACATTTTTATTAGAAACACGTAATTAGAATCATGTCATTCTTTGTGTAAAAGACACTTATAAACTTTAACAAAATCTTACCAAGGTTTGTAATGAATGCTTAGAGTTGCCATATGTATTGTTGCATATATAAATGTCCTTTCCCAGTCAAGCAGGTGGTAATCACGTCCACCCGTGTATAAAGGATTAATTAACCACATAATAATTAAGTTAGCTGTTAAATAGAATGATTAACTGTTTTTAAATCAGATAATGCATTTGATAAGGTCACATGACTTCTCTAGGCTTGGATATTAATTTAAAAAATTTAAAGTTTTTGCAGGAATTCTGGGTTAATCTTTAAGCTTTTCTTTGCTAATGAAATTGGATGACATGCCTGAAAATAACATGTATTCCATTTATTAAAAGATATTTTTTTTATGAAACAAAAATATAATTTCTGACATCCATAGTGAAACACAGTGTATGTAGGCTCTAAAAATTATTTGAAAAGAGATGTAATAAAATCATACATACTCCAGATGCTGAAACAAGGAACTGTGTATGACTAGGCAAAATAGCAAGAGATGTGACAAACCTGAAAAAAAAAAAGATTTTGAAAAGTCTAAAAAAAAGTTTAAAAAACAAAGAAAAATATCAGAAAAGTGCATGAACAGTGGTATGTATTGACTTTTTTGTTTATAGGTAAACAAATCTTCCAGTTTAGTTTTTAATTCACACAGACACACAATCAATGTTGTGCATTGTAAGTACTCAGTAAAATAATTATTCATGAATGTATTTCCAAAATTTGTAAACTTATATATAATATTCATGTTTTTGAAATTATAAAATTGTTCATTTTACTGCACAACAAAACACTTAATATAATACTTTTCAAGGCTAAAACAAGGATTGTATAAGGTATATGAGCCTGTTTCAGTGCTCTAGAAGGAGACATGTGTACCTGTGCCAGTGATACAGAGGAGGGCACACGAGTCCAAGAAGTGAAAGATTCAAAAACATTGTTATAGCAATGCTAAAATTATACATTTTGCTTGTTATCTATTAAACCTAAAGCTCCAAAGAATAAAACTGTAAAAATAAAGGAGAATAGAACCTTACTTAAACTGTACTTAGCACCAGTTGTGAGTAACGATAGTTTATAAAATATTCTTCGTCCTTTGGGTTAACCACAGGTGGTTGATTTGAAAATTTCACTGAGCATGATCCCTTTACTAAGTTTATTTAAAGTTCTTTATAGTTTCGCCCACCACCAGGTCCAACAATGACTGAATAATATCTTAACATTTTTTTTGTCCCTTCTACTGATGCTGATGTGTTTCAGAAGCTACAGAAACTGTTCAACATAATACTCATCCTACTTTAGGTAATCATACTTGGTAAGTTATTAAGTGTTGAAAAATTTAAAGAACATACAAATAAATTCTACTCACTCAGTATGTCCAAGACAATATGTATGAATGTTGTATGCATTAGGATAGGATGTTACTCTGATTTTTTCGTCCCTATCACAAGTTATAATAAACCTTCCATCTGGTGTGATCACCTAAAAATTGAAAACTATTAAAAACTTCAATAAAATATGGTCAGAAAAATATAATTTTAAATCACCCATTGAGTCAGATGCAAAGAGAAAAAAACAATGATACAATTATCTGTAACAAATATAGAATTTATAGATTTCAAAAGCAATGGTATTGATCCATTGTGAGTACTTCTGAATGGACAGTCTGCCTTAAAATCTTAGGTAAAAGACACATTTTGGTACTCTTTTTACCTTCATGAGTTAAAGGAGGCCTGTGATTAGATGACAAGTGCAGTTTTATCACAAAACTGTTTAGGTCTGTTGATCAGAGGTGTCCAGAAACTGTTAATGTCCGAGCCAAGACCTCTGATTTTTGGATCTTCTGTACACTGATTCTTTCAGTTTTATCTTGGTTTATATGTTAACAATCTCTGCACAACAGACCTACATAGCTCTTACCCAAGAGTACACTTGTTGTCCAATCAGATTGAGCCGCTCAGTCAACTTGGTTCTCTTCACACGACAGACAGTCCATGTAGAATTACAGATCATGGATCCACTTTTAATGTTAGCCACACAAAAGATGCAGTACTTGGAATGAGTGTGTTAATCCTGTTATTATCAATAATTTCAGTTTCAAATAACAATTTGTTGATACTATAGAAGCAAAATACTGGCAAAAACAAACGTAACTTGCTATATTTCTTTTATAAGACATTTCTCCTAACTATTCCACAATCTGTAAGTGAAGAGTTCAATGTCAATGGAGGATAGAAAACAAAACTTTTAAAGCTGATGAATGATTGTTTAAAAAAGAAAAAGGCAGTTCCACTAACATCTAAAATCCTTCTTACAAAACCAGTTTCCATGCTTGTTCAACTAACTTTTCCTTTACTTTGCATTATATTATAACAAGCAAAAGTACCTGTATCCAGTGACAGGAAATATTTAAGTTAATCTATCAGTTTAAACTATTTTATGGACACTAAGGTTAATCGTTTTGCAACCTTGATTTTACTCAGAGCCAAATTGTTGAGCATTTCAGTCATGCTAAGAGTAGTTCAACAATAACATAAGGTAAATCCACATTTGTATACATTTTGAAATGTGAATGATAGTGTGATTAATTCCTAACAATTTAGTGTAGAATATCCTGCTTGTGAAATAAAATTTAGCATCAATATTATTCATGCCTTTCTCCCATCATTTCAAAAGTGATAGTTGAACTTTGTCTGCCAGTGTAGCTTTATAAATACAGCACGGAAAGTGGCAGCTGCTATATAAGATAGCTGGTTAGAGAAAATACAGTGACTTATAACAAATTCATTTTTAATGATGGCTAAAACAGAAAATATGTAATAATTATCATATCATTCTGACTCGTTACAATACTTGACACAAAAAAAGTAACATGTCATACAACTTACATTAAAATAACTATAACAACAGATTTTTTCCAACCAGTTTATAATTAAGTCAACAAAACTGGGATGAGTATAACTATTTAGAGATATCATCTTGATACACTGCTTTCTAGGACAGCATTCATCCTTCCAAAATAGTTTTAACCATTTGGAGTAATCCTCAGTGAGTATTATTAAGCAGTGTTTACCCCAATGTGTGTACCCAAGACTTGTAATGCTTACTAAAAGTTTGCCAAGTTTCCTGAAGATACATTTAATACATTACAAGTTAATGTATGTATAGTTGCATGGTCATCTGGTGGTTTTAAGGTCCATCAGAGTGACCGAGCCTCTACTGATAATATACGTTGAATAATATACGGGGCAGTGAAAGTTTGGACAATGTTAACATTTATAACAAATATTTAATTTTTAAAATCCATCAAAATTTAATTAGATAAAAACATTTATAACACATAAAAGGAGTTCATTCTAATGGTTTCATTTTTTATCAAGGAAGTAAATAATTTCCTTTAACTTCTAAACACGTTCTTTTATATAAGAACAGTTCAGCTTTTGCTTGAACAAAAATGTTAAAATAAAGTCATTCCTGAGAATAGTTAGATGGAACAGCAAAGTTTTACAGGAAAAATATAAAACTTAACATTTCATGTGCAGTAGCTGAATTTCTTCAAATAGCCAAAAAGTATTGTTTCATTATATACAAATTTAAGACAAACTATGATTATTTATTTTGGCAAGTATTTATAAAACTGTTTGATACAGGGTTGAATATGTGGTTTACTTACCATATCCAACAATATTGAAAGATGACCAAGCACCAAGATGCCTTCGTGTAGAGGGTTACTAAGAGAGAACTTGTAAACATCGCCTGTTCTATCGGCTACAAGGATATCATCACTCTGTGGAGAAAACACCAGGTGGACAGCTTTCCTCACCAAATATCTTTCTCATGCACACAGAAAAAATAATACTAATCAGTAATATCTCAGAAAGATCTTTCTGTACTATACTGTGGTTATCTTTTATGGTATTTATGTCTATGTTAAAAGATTTTTGTATGTATTGAAATGCACACACACACACATATAATGTTAACAGCTTTATGTTTAACATCTAGGAGGTCACAGTTTGAACTCTTTCTATAATAGGAGAACTTTAATAGTTTACAGATATTAAAAACAGCTGTCTTGTCATATCTGATATAGCGTTTACTTTATTTTTTTGAACTGAGACTTACTAACTATCTCCATGTATTAATTTTTAAATACAATTTTAAACATCTTTTGAAATGATTTAACTTACATTGTAATCAGTAATTGATAATAAAAAGTAAAAATAATCTTGTAAAGCATCTTCTGATCTTCTCAAAAGCAAAATCAATCTTTGATTAAATGAATTTTCTACACAATAAAAAAATATAATACATGAAGGTTATTTTTAAACAATATACACACATGAAAGGATAAAATATTGTTTAAATATATGAATATAGATGTGTGTAAAGGATAAAATATTGTTTAAATATATTGTTGCGTCATCCAGATCACGTGACAATTCTCATGCCCTCTTGTTTCTAGAACTATCCCGT
>NW_013667435.1:152246-155028 GCF_000517525.1 Limulus polyphemus
ATGAATACAGATGTGTGTAAAGGATAACATATTCTTTAAATATACGAATACAGATGTGTGTAAAGAATAAAATATTGTTTAAACATATGAATATAAATGAGTGTAAAGAATAAAATATTGTTTAAATATATGAATGTGTGTAAAGGATAAAATATTGTTTAAATATATGAATATAAACGAGTGTAAAGGATAACATCTTCTCAAACCATATAGCTGTAGTGTTTGGAATTCCAATAAATTTTCACCCACTTAATTTGTCAAAGGTAGGATCTCATGAGATGTCAAAACTAATAAAAATATGATGATCATTTCGACATGCACAATAAGTTATTTGTTTGTATAAAGCTAAAAGCAGAAAAAAAAGTAAAAAACTATGTTTCAGTGGAACATACTCCATCATCTTCGTGTAGTTTTTTGCATATATTTATTTGCTTTTAGCTTTATACAAGTAAGTTATTCATATGTCGAAATTTTGGTGTCATCATCTCATTTTTATTGAAACTCCTCACAAGAGCTGTCTGTCTAAGATGCTGAATGTTAAAACTAATAAGAAACAATCCAAAATTCAAGTATTAAAATCTGAGTATACATGTTTTAGTAAAATTAATGACTTCCATTTATACTGGTAGGATCCATATATCATGTAATTTTATGTTTTTGCCTAACACAACACTCAGTGTAAAGAGCTGACCAAGCCAATTGGGTTAAATCATTAATTTTCCAAGATTCATATGGAACCCCAGTAATAATTAATGAGATTAATTCAACATTGAAGGTACTTCTCTAAATTTATATTTTGTTATTAGGGCCCTACAATCAACAAACATGAAAAAAATAAAGTTTAAAAACAGATGGTACCACATTGGTAATTCTACAGTTAATTAATCTGTAAAAATTTCCTAAGTATTCTTGAATTTGTGAGAATGGAGAAAAACAGGGTTAATTGTATCCATTACTTCTTTACTAAGATGTACTAGTACAACATTTACATGTAAGACGATGATGTTAGGCTTGCTAGGAGTGGAAGACCATAATAATTTCCAGTGTTGTACATTTGAAATTTTCTTCTAAAAATCTGCCATATTTGTCTACTTTAATCTCAAGTTTTTAGTTACAAAATAAAGAAGAATTTAAAGTGGTCTACCTTGTGTTAAACAAGTTCCATTTATGGTCTCCTCCTATCTGCCATACTATAAGTTGTTTGTTGTCATCTGCAACAGCAAAGTATTTCCCACACGGTGAAAAGGTTCCACATACAATCTTTGATTTCTCCTGCTTCACTGTAAAAGCCCTGTGATACATATTTCTCAATAATGTTTAAACATCCTAAGTAACTCTTTTTAGATTTAGACCAAAATCTTTTTTCTATTTATTTACTTGTAGGGCATATCCATGCATTTTAAATATATATATATATATATATATATATATATATATCTAACACACACACAAAAAATATGTATGTCTGTCTGTTTGTCCATTATCTATACTACTAGCTCGCTGGACCAATCTCAAACAAACTTTGTGAGATGACAGTTTGGAACAATATTGAGTATTTATTATCTGTGATGTAAGTTAACATTAACTACATTCATAGATGGTACCACATCCTTACACCAAAAACACAATTAAATTTTCTATATAACATACATATGGTGTATACAAATGTCATATATCTCAAAGAGTGCACTAGTACTCTCTATGGAAGAAAGCAATGAAAAAAATTGCAATACTACATAAACTCAGCTGAAGTTTCTTCTCCAACAGCCACGGTAAGGCTGATATGAAGAGCCATTTCTTGAGTTATACCCACTTCCTACTTTGACCCGTGATATTTCAACTTTGGCCTGTAAGACACTTCTGTGGCAATGACTGTCAATTAATTAATCATGTGAAACACTGTGGAAAGACATTAAGACCTGGATGTTGAAAGTAGGTAACAGAAAGCACCCCTAGGACATTAACAGCTGGGTGCTGAAAGTGGGTAACAGAAAGCACCCCTACTGCCACTACCTTTTCCTACAAAGTAACCCTGATCATTGAACGGTATATACTATGTTTTAAGTATATACATAATGAGTTCTTAAAAATATTTGGTGAGGTAATAATGAATACTGAAATAATATGTTATGGTGTAAATAAATTTTGTGAAAGGTAGGATTTTTGTGTTATTTATAATAGTATCCACCCAAACATTTCTTTAAGTGTATAACCCCAATAGAGGATGAATACCTCAGCTTGTTTGAAATAAATAACTTTCATTTATTTAATGCCACAAATGCATAAGCCTAAATAATGTTTCTTTAGGCTATACAGTAGTTTAATATAGTTAAATAATTCATTGTATGTTTAATTCCAGTCAAGTTGAAACTGAAAGGTCCACTGTTTAATGAGGACCATACCTGGACATTCTGGTTACTAACAATAACAGAGAGATTATAGCATGAGATATGCTGTAGGAAGAGGTGTATTGCTAAGTATAATGCCATATAATAAGTGGAGATATTAAATAACGATGATATGTGACAAACAGGATAAGTTATCTGTTAAATCAGGCTTTAGATTTGTATGATATGTTTAAATCTAGGTCACAAATTATTGATGCACCCTACAACGAATGACTCATTTTACGAATGTTTATCATATAACTCTTTCAAGATGGATTAAGGGTGAAAGGCCATTTCATCTGTTGACTTACATTCAAAATTTTATTAAACTACTATTTTAGGAATTTATGTCAATAAGTTTGGTATCAAACTGTAGAGTATAATTCAAATTTTAG
>NW_013667435.1:155403-158220 GCF_000517525.1 Limulus polyphemus
TTAATTTTTGTGTGTCACATGGTATGTTGAATGCAGCACTGATTCAAGTTAGATGTTTGTGAAGTCAAAATACTAAGTCTTGAGTTTCGTACAAATTAGAAACTCACATTACCAATATTGACAAGCTAGAATATATAATAAGAGCCCTTTCTCTTTTTATTTGCTAAGATATTGATCATGTAATAAATCAAATACAGTGGCACCCCACCCACCTCTTTCCATTTTTGGAAACACTCCCTTATGTACCTTTACTTCTACATAATAAAAATAATAAATATATATAAATGTATAATGTACTGAGATTTAAACTATGTTTTTGTGTTATAATTTGTGTTCATTCTAGAATGAAAAAGGCATATCTTATGTTTATTTCCTAATTTTTTATGGTGGTTGCAAGATCATTCAAATTTACCAAACCCGTACAGAGATTAATTAATGAAAGTAACAGATAAAATATAAAATTTTTTTCTTAAGAAACATTTGATAACTATTCGGACATTATAAAGATTTCACATATGAAATTTAAAATTTTCTGATGCATAAAAGTATTTTTAATCTTAAATGAAAATTACTCTGCATGATAGACAAGCAAGATGGGAAAATAAAAAAGGCACGTGAGAAACACTGTTTTACAAACCTTACGACTTAATAAAAAAATTAGATATTTTGCATACGACAGCATTGTAATGTTTACTGATAATCTGCCAAATTTCATTAATTTTTGCTTACTAATTTAAAAGTTATAGCATGAAAACTAATAACAAGCACAAAATGGTTACAAGGTCATCACATTAACCGACCCCGTATTGAAAGAGATAATTAGAAATATGAATGCTTTCAGTTGTTTATAATGTCAAGTATTTTATCACAAGATAAGTCCAAGCTTTTCAGAACCTGTCAGAAAAACTGGAATATTAGAACATATAGTAGGGAGTAGAGTTCTGTAACACTAACGTTGTTCCTGCTTTAACTGTAACAAACTCCTACAGTAATGTACCTCAAAGTCTGAATATTTTTGGTTAAGAATCTTAATGGGTTGGTTTTGTTGTTAAGTTCAAGGTAGAAAATTTCTCACTTTCTAAATAAAATAAATATATGATGAATAATGGAACAAAACAACTGACAAATTACCTTTTTTTCTCAGAACCTTCAGGATCTTGTACTTTTGAATCAGTTCTTGAGGAGGACTTGATAGGTTTTGGACAATCCACAAAACAAGTGTCTGGGATTTTGCTATAATTTTAAGAAATAAATATTTTAAGTTGATTTACATACATACATGCATGCACAAGATGAAATGATTACTTTATTACCAGAAATACTACATCATCCTCCAGTGCAGTTATGTGCATAGACAACCAAAGGACATGTAAATAAAAAAGTAAGCACACACAGCATTCAGTTTAATTTTTTTATGTATTATTTTTTTGTGCATCTATAAAAGATATGGTTAGAAATAACAACAATAGAATAAACAGAATTATTCTGAAATAATTTGCAGTGATATACCATCTGGTATATTACATTTTCGAATTATAAAAAAAAGACTTGATAAAATTTCAAAATTAGAAAACTGATGAAAAATCATTTTTATATAGTTTTAGAATAAAACTAAGAATACTTTGCAGAATTAACCCTCCAATTACTACATTGTTTTTATACCACTTACTAGTTGAGTAGTTTGTGTATTGTGCCATGTTGAATATTAAGGCAAAGAATAAAATTTTGTGAAAACTGAGTCAAGATAGGGGGAAAAGTTGTATAACAGATTTAAGGTTGGCTTAATGGAAGGAAGCAGAAAATTATCAATGGAGTTCAGCCTAACTGGACTGAATTTACAAGTGGTGTGCCTCAGGGATCTGTGTTGGGACCATTGAATTCTGAAATAACATTAAATGATGTTAATTTAACTCAGTCAGGGATCTGTGCTGGGATCATTGAATTCTGAAATAACATTAAATGATGTTAATTTAACACTGTCAAGTATCTATGCTGGGACCACTGAATTCTGAAATAACATTAAATGATGTTGACACAGGCAGAGAACTGTGCTGGGAACATTGAATTCTGAAATAACATTAAATTATGTTGATTTAACAAAGTCAGGAATTTGAATAAACATGCAGGTAATCCAAAAATATTACATGTGACTGGCTGAAATAAGGATGTCATGATGTCAAAAAATTAGTTAGTTGGACAAACATTTGGAAGATAGCATTTAATTGTGATAAATGTAAGGTTATGTAAACAAAATACTATAATAATAATTATACTTATAATTTAAATGAGAAACTTTTTAGTTATGTGAATGAAAAACAGGATCTAGGAGAAGTGGATAATACAACTCAATCTTTTGAAACTCTGTTCTGTGAATATATAATTATTATATATATATATATGCAGAACTTCTTAGCTTGAGGATAAATTAGAGAAAATTTAAAGAAAAATAGCATATTGGTAGTAGTAGAAATAACAGCAAAAGACTAATTGGCTATAAACTGACAAGCTAAACAGAAAATAACAAACGTCAAGTGTGACTAGAAACACAGAACTTTATTTTTTTCGCCTGACAAATACAATAATGTATTAATAAACACCCTAACCCAAGGACAGAAATGCTACAGTAACTACTAAATTAGTACTTTCCACATGTCCAAGACAGATGGACAAGCAACTATTTAGCATCCTGTCCATGTTAACATTCCACAAATTAAAAAAAATAACCTAATGTAGACGATTTATATTAACTATACTCATAGTCATAGTAAATTATGTATGATTAATATGAATTAGTGTGGAATAGGGTTAACCGTTAGG
>NW_013667435.1:158638-160379 GCF_000517525.1 Limulus polyphemus
AATATATATAATATTATATATATATATATATATATATATATATGCAGAACTTCTTAGCTTAAGGATAAATTAGAGAAAATTTAAAGAAAAATAGTATATTGGTAGTAGTAGAAATAACAGCAAAAGGCTAATTGGCTATAAACTGACAAGCCAAACAGAAAATAACAAACGTCAAGTGCGACTAGAAACACAGAACTTTATTTATTTTTTTCGCCTGACAAATACAATAATGTATTAATAAACACCCTAACCCAAGGACAGAAATGCTACAGTAATTACTAAATTAGTACTTTCCACATGTCCAAGACAGATGGACAAGCAACTATTTAGAATCCTGTCCATGTTAACATTCCATATTAACTATACTCATAGTCATAGTGAATTATGTATGATTAATATGAATTAGTGTGGAATAGGGTTAACCGATAGCTCTTAAAAGTTGTTAAACTAAGAGTAAGACTACAAATACATAAGAAAAAGTAACTAACAGATACATGTTTAGACCTATCCATTATAATTTATTATTAAAATTCAAGAAATATGTGCAAAATATAACATAAGGAAATACATTACCTATCAGAGTCTATCCTGCAAATACATAATCTACTCTCACACATAAACACCACATGTTCATATCTCGGAACAATGAACGCCATCTTGTTAAAACTAAAAAAAGAGGCGAAAAAACTGCTAGCTTTTAGTTTGTGAGTATCACTAAAGGGTTACTTATTCAAATTGTAACAGTTACTTATATATTGTTCCTGATATAATGTAATTATGATACAACTTATTAATATTTCATTTAAGTCTTAATGAAACATATATAAAGAAGAAATCTAGTATGTAATAGTGAAGGAATATGATTATGCACTTATTATAAAGAATGATAACTTTGTAGTGATTTGAAAGATCTCTTGAAAATCGCTTGCAAGACTTCCATGCTCCAGCTAATATTTAACCAACAATTAAAATAACAAATAAATATATGTTACTTGGTTTAGAACAAGCAATATCAATTTTTATTTCTATTATCAAAATTATACGCATATATTTTTTGTACTTAGTAATTGAAAATTGAAAATTTTCCAAAATTATTTTTCACGACGTTTATGTGGCTGTATTTATATTACTGAAAGGAGAAAACAGGTAATTGTATCATATGAGCTTTCGATTCCTTCCGTCTCCCGCTGATTCAGCGGTAAGCTCGACAGTTTATAATACTACAATTCGGGGTTCGATCCCAGTGACTGACTTAGAGCCCATAGCTGAGTGTGCAGCTTTGCGTTAAAAGAATAAAAAAAAACGCACAAACAAACAAAAACATTATTCTATTCATTTAATATATGGAGTAAATAAAATGAGATTTGAATCAAATTCTGTTATTTACTACTTTTTTAATGTGACAAGCATATGAGATTCAAATGAGATCTGTAGATTAACGAATACAGGAACCTTCATTTTAATGTTTAAATTTCTAAATTATGATATTGATTTGCCCTCTTGTGGCTCAGTTGTAAATTTGAAAGCTTATAATGCTTAAAACTGGGTTTCGATACCCTCAATGAGTACAGCACTGATAGCACATTTTGTAGCTTTATGGCTATAAACAACCAAAGTTATATATCCTTACAAAACAAAATAAACAATGAAAATGAAAGTTCGAGAGTTGGAGCAGCAACGCAGTTTGAGAATTGCATTTTTCATAGTGAAAATAATATTATGTGGTCTTGTATTGTTAAAG
>NW_013667435.1:161379-162587 GCF_000517525.1 Limulus polyphemus
CGGAGGTGTAACAATATAAATATTTTATTTCAGAACTAAACAGTTTATTTTCTTACATTACGAGGTTAAAATGAAAGTTTTTACGCTTTGCAAAAAAAAGTTTCCGAACACTACTATTATTATTAATTTTTGTTTTAATATACGATAGCTTATATTCTAATGAAATATTTATTAAATCTTGTAAGACCAATATATTTTTAATTTCTATACTACGTGACGGTAGCATGATAAACCACTAAATAGAAACTAAAACATTACCGAGAAAAAAATTTAAAAACGTATTGTTTAACATGTGCGATTAAATTTATCTTTTGCTGAAAGTAAGAAAATAGATAGGTTTTAAAATATGAAGATATTCCAAACTAAGATATTCTAAAAGACAATAAATTGAACTTGAAACTAACAATTCAAATTTCCATAATATACTAATAGTAGTACAAATAAATAGGATTTCACGTTTTCATCAAGTTATTTTCAGGTATTCGTAAAATCAAAATGGCCACTTCCAGCAAAGACGTGAAGACTTATTCTGGTTCAAATTTTATGCGACAGCGTCTTATACTTGCTACCCTTACTGGTAAACCTATCAAGGTAAAAAACATAAGAGCCAAAGAAGAGGTTCCAGGTATTAAAGGTGAGAAAGTTAGTTGAACTTGGAGTGTAATGAATTGGTAAAATAGTAGTATAACTGTAACTTGATAAGCCATACCAGAAACTAGCCCTACAACAGTACAAGTTTCAATGTACAACTTCAAATTTTAACTTAAATTAAAGTTTAAGTAGTGCAGGGATCTACCAGTACTAGTACAGTAGTAGTAGTAGTACCAGAAACCAGGCATTATTTAATTTTGTAATATACATTTTTTATTTGGGAGGATTCAGGGGAACTATCCAATATTTAATAATATTTTTTATATGATAAAATTACTATAAAATCTTTTAACTTCAAGTACTTGGTTTTAGATTACATAGTTTATCCACAGCTGAGTATCGACTCTATGGACTGTAATAGCAATAATAAAAGAGATCCGTTGCCCACTAGAAACTAGAGCACAGCTTTTGAGCATTGTTTAGTTGCTACGTAGCTGCTTTAGTAATGGTTTTGAATGAATATCTACTATATTGTTCAATACCGTATATATATATATCCATGTCAGTGTAAATTACTTTTACCTGATGATGACAAAACCTTGTCGAAATGTTGTACA
>NW_013667435.1:162597-166734 GCF_000517525.1 Limulus polyphemus
CTTGTATTAAAGTTTTTCTTCATTACCCATTTAAGCCATCTCCAACCATTATTAGTCTCAAAGTGGGTTCCTTGTCATCGAATCTACTAATACTATCTATTGTGAGTTAAGTAGTCATTATTAATAACTCCTGATCTAGATAAGCTACTTACACAAGTTAGCACTAAAACCTAGAAATGTGGTTTCTTCATTTTTTCAACAACATTTCGATTTTGAAAATCATGCATACAATTTTCAGTCACTTAATAGCCCACATGAAGGTTATGCACTTGACCCTGGAATATTTGTTGTACTTGTAGAATGGATACTTGGCTTTGGATACACCAGTTTCAAATAAATAAGAAAAAATATTATGCTAAAATTATTTATTATTTGACAGATCTTCTGTTTTTTAAATTATTATGATAAAGACAGATACTTCAACAAATAAAACAGTTTTACTTTTTTGTTATTTAAGAAACTAAAATGAAAAAAAATACAGAAGAATAAAAACACAAGTTTATCATTTTTTATGTATTTCACCAAAAGTTGGAACATGTAATTACTAATATGAAATTTTACAAACAGGTATTGGTTTTACAGAAACATATAACAGAGAGTCTTGTAACAAGAAACTACTACTCTAACATTAGTTACAAAATATATTTCTTATGTCATAGTTGTTGCTCATAATAGTCATCCACTAATTTTTTTTTTACAATAACTGTTGGTTCCTTTTATATATGTAATAAATGATATATATTAATAGATGAGAAGTAATTGTGTATTTTTTAACATTAAGGATTTTCTCTATTTAAATATTGAATGAACTGACTTGTTTGGATAGCCAGGCTTCAAATATTTTGTTGCAAAATTGATTTCAGAGTTGGTCTTAAAACTAAAACATGGGAGTTTAGCATTGATAACAACCAAGTTATGAATGAAAGAAGAAATTGTGTATTTTTAACTTTTTAAAATTCTAGATTATGTGTGTTATATTTGCATATAAAAATACTTAATAAGGCTTAAGATTTTAATAGTGCCAAGCTAGAATGAACATTTTTTTTAAAGACTGAAGAATTAAAATTTAACAGAATTTCTTACAGGTCAATGTGTATTTACCATTGTTCTAAAGACTACCATACTTTGAAATGTTCATGTATTTTATGCCTTGTTTATTTTTCCAGACAAGTCACCACAGATGTGTTTTTTGAATGTATATTTTTAACTTCTGATTTGAACATTATCAAACTTTGTTCTCAATACAGAATATGAAGCAAGTTTCATCCGTCTTCTGGATAAGCTTACAAACGGGTCCCTTATTGAAGTGAATGAAACAGGTGAAAATGTGTATTTGTATGTTTTGTAATGAAATCTGTTGGTCTGTTAGTTACAAGTTTTAACTACCTGACTTATACACGAGTAAATCCATCTCAGTTTGCAGTGTTTTTTAAATGTGTACCTCAAATGTAATACACAGTTTCCAAAAATTTATGGATAGCTGTAAAAAAAATAATGAATATCTGCATAATTTATTCATGGAAATACTTTTTCATGTAAAACGTTATTTTGTTTATATTTTTCTTATATTGTTCTTAAAATTATTTGCTACATTCATGACTTTTGCTTTCTCATCTACTCTATATCTAAAACATATTAAGGGTATAGAAAAGTTTTACTTTTATAATATAAATAACTTAAAACTTCCCATATTGTGTGTGGTAGTGTAATTTACTTTGGATGATAAGAACATTGATTTAAAGGTTGTGATAAATGTACACCATTCTGATTGGGAAATTGTGACTAGGGAGGTGCCTGTGGATCCATTTTGTTGTTGTTATTATTTTTGTCACTAATACGAACTAATGAATAAGCAGTAGTGATTAAAGTTGATTCTTTAAAAAAATCCTTCTTAATGCAGAAGGACTTGGACAGTTTCGCTGAGTGGAAAATGAGTTCCAACTAAGATTAATGTAAAGTGACTCTTAGGGTATAGAAACTTGGAAATACCTTTATGTGTGGAAGAAGCATTAGTGATTTGGAGACTTAGTCAAAAGGAATTGGGTGTGATTGTTAATAAAAGCCTCATATCTTTGGTTGGATGTTTGGAAGTGGTATTAGGGCGTGGATAGGTGTTATAGGATCTGCTAACTGAAATTTTGAGCTCAGGAGTAGGGAGGTTATCAGTACATCATTAATGTGCCTGTCATATCCCAGCTGGTCTGATGACCTTGGGTATTGGGCAAAAGGCCTCATCAGCTTTGGATATGGCAGATGTAGTGTGTTTGACATATTATTATGTATTCTTCTTTGCTTTTGCTCTTTAGTTCTTAGAATTGTACACAATTATGGTAAAGGTAACTCCTCACTTAGTGTTTAGTTTTCTTCCTTATTAAATAAAAAGTTTGCTAGGAAAGTTTTAGTCAGACTTCCAATATTTGAACTGTTCTCTGGAGTGTAGAAGAACTAGAGGTGACCTGGTTAGAACTGATGATTAGTGGTATTTGCCAATTGACAGCAACATTAATCAATTACAGTTAGTTTCCTTCCCTCTATTTAGCAGCTCAGAAAGAACAAATAAACGTTGGTGGCAGGTGTTGCCAAACAGTTACGTTCCTTCTAGTCAGTAGTTCAAAAGAGAACAAATAAATGTTGATGGCAGGTGCTGCCAGCCACTTGCTTTCCATCTTTTCAGCTGTTGAAAAAGAATACAAAAAATGTTGGTGATCAGTGCTGCCAGCTAGTTGCCTATCCTCTAGTTCTCAGTTCAAAATTAGTGATAGTGGCAGACAGCTTTAGCAGCTTTGCCATAACAAAGACAGGGTGAGCAAGTTTGATGACCATGGGAATTGAACTTGAGACTCTTCATTCATAAGATTATCCCTGAATCACTAAAACTGAACAAACTTGAAGTAAATTAAAACAACTAATAAGGCTAAAATTGGGCTGACCAAAGATAGCCCCTTATTTACTATTTTGTGCTTAACCACAAGCATAATAGAAATATTTTGGTTATTTGGATAGTTCGAAATACTAATTTTGATTAATCTGTTTAATTGTAATACTGATTAATCAATTATTTTATATTACACTAATCAATGTAATTGCAGTTCATAGGTAATCAGTTAAATCGCACAGCTCTGGATGTGATTCAGGAGTTCAAAATCATTGAGTATTTGAATAAACTGCCCATATGAGATTTGTTTGAGTAATGGAAGGATAAAGTTGGACAAATTATGAGTAATGGAGCGAATAAGAATTAACTATGGTAGATCATGTTGAGGCTTGTTATTAGGTAATATCATGTCGCAGTTCATGTTGAGGCTCGTTATTAGGTAATATCATGTGGTAGTTCATGTGGAGGCTTCTTATTAAGTAATATGTGGCAGTTCATGTTGAGGCTTCTTATTAGGTAATATCATTTGGTAGTTCATGTTGAGGCTCCTTATTGGGTAATATCATGTGGTAGTTCATGTGGAGGTTTGTTATTAAGTAATATGTGGCAGTTCATGTTGAGGCTTCTTATTAGGTAATAACATATGGCAGTTCATGTTGAGGCTCATTATTAGGTAATATCATGTGGCAGTTCATGTTGAGGCTCGTTATTAGGTAATATCATGTAGTAGTTCATGTGGAGGCTTGTTATTAAGTAATATGTGGCAGTTCATGTTGAGGCTTCTTATTAGGTAATATCATTTGGTAGTTCATGTTGAGGCTCCTTATTGGGTAATATCATGTGGAGGTTTGTTATTAGGTAATATGTGGCAGTTCAGATTGAGGCTTGTTATTAGGTAATATCATGTGGAGGCTTGTTATTAAATAATATGTGGTAGTTCATGTTGATGCTTGTAATTGGGTAATATTATGTGGTAGTTCATGTTGATGCTTGTTATTAGGTAATATGTGGCAGTTCATGTTGAGGCTTGTTATTAGGTAATATTATGTGGTAGTTCATGTTGATGCTTGTTATTAGGTAATATGTGGCAGTTCATGTTGAGGCTTGTTATTAGGTAATATTATGTGGTAGTTCATGTTGATGCTTGTTATTAGGTAATATGTGGCAGTTCATGTTGAGGCT
Organism: Limulus polyphemus; assembly: GCF_000517525.1. Lineage (NCBI taxonomy): Eukaryota > Metazoa > Arthropoda > Merostomata > Xiphosura > Limulidae > Limulus > Limulus polyphemus. The sequence continues at coordinate 166,655 of NW_013667435.1, forward strand.
TGTTATTAGGTAATATGTGTCAGTTTATGTTGAGGCTTGTTATTAGGTAATATGTGTCAGTTTATGTTGAGGCTTGTTAT
>NW_013667435.1:167570-180692 GCF_000517525.1 Limulus polyphemus
TAAGGCCTAGTGGTTAGTATGATGGATGTCACTTAGGGCTGAATAAGGCCTAGTGGTTTGTATGCTGGATGTGATGATGGATGTCACTTAGGACTGAATAAGGCCTAGTGGTTTGTATGCTGGACTATGAATCTGAGATTCTTTGGTTTGTGCCTGGTTACTGCTCCCCAAAAAATTGCATTTTGTGGCTGTGGATGCATTATAAAGGTGATGGTGAAATTACACTATTTGGTCTGATAAGAGTAGTCCCATAGTTAGCGATAGCTTGCCCGTCCTCTAGTATAACACTTCAAAATTAGGGACAGGTAACACAGTCAGTTCTCAAGAAGCTTTTCTTGAAATTCAAAAACAAACAAAATTCTGAGCTGAAGCTGGAATATCATGAAAACCTTCAATCCTAATTTACAAAGCAAGGTAAATAGAAAATTGTGAAATTAAAAACCTGCAAATAGAGATCATAAAAAAAAAAGAAGTAAGGAAACAAGGCTATCCATGTTGCTATCTAGAATTTCATTTGGTGGAGTCAAAATAGGGATTTGTAGTTTGAGTAAATAATATCTACAGTATTTCCAACCTTATTTCCTTACTTTTCTTTACAATCCTTTTTTGTGTTTTTAAATTCAAAAACAAAGGAAAATGTCATTGAATGGATTCTTATAAATGATTTTATATTAGTTGTCATCACTAGGGTATTGATTGATTAAGAAAATAAAAATATCTCCATATAAATATTGTTTAATATTTTAACAGTACTATTAAATGATTGTCAAAATAACAATATCTCCATATGAATATTGTTTAATATAGGATTTAACAGAACTATTAGATGATTGTCAAAATAGCAATATCTCCATATGAATATTGTTTAATGTAGGGTTTAACAGATGATTGTCAAAATTCATAGAATCGTATTTTAATTGAAGGAATTGTGGATCATGTGAAATTATAGTGCTGTCAAGTATTCCAGTTTTGGTGGAAGACCCTCAAAAATATGAATTGACTCCCATTTTCTTAAGTAGAGAAGAGCTGTGTAATATCAGTGTAGTCTGCTCATAAACAAAGGATCACTCATTGAAATCTTTGGCAAGATAATACTAGTACCAGTGATAACTTATGATGGACAAAATTTGTATTCTTGGCATAAGTAACATCTTATGAATATATATATATATGTTTAATGGGGGCATCTGAATGAAATAAGTGATTATTAACAGGCTAAGAGCTCAGTGTGTAATGATCAACATTTCCTGACAGCAGCAAACATTAAAATTACTGCAGAGCAGATACACATGTGTGAGTGAATTGTGATGAGATGAGCAGTCAGTTTGATTTCTAATATTAAAGATATAAGGTTCTACAGGAGGTTTAATTGTCAAACAAGTTTGTTCTTCAATGAAAAACTATTGGGTATGTATATATAGTATGATTGTGAGCTGAAATTAGTGATGATTTTCATGGGCATTTATTACAAATTCATATTTTGTTGTAATACAGGGTAAACATTTTGTAACAAGATATTTCATGAAAAAGTTTTGACAGGTCTGAAATTACACACTGTTTTACCTTTTTATTTCTATTTTTTTTTAAACTATGATTTTATAATTTGGATAAAATGTTACTTTGGATTTCAAAGATGGATAGTATTGAAAACAGGTATATATTATTCCGACTATCATTGTTTGTTCATATATGTGTCATTTAAATGGTATTAAACTGATTTATCCCAATTTGTGAGTTGAGCTTCAAGAATCATGCAGATTGTTACAAGAAAATGATAATTTTCCCATACTTAGTTCTGTGTATTGGTCAGTGAAAAAATAGGCATCAAAATAAATGGTGAAAGCTGACGAAAGAAAAAGAAATTACTTGTAAGTGTAACAAACTTAAAGAGAAATGACCAGTTCGTGTATTTTTGAAAATATAAAAGTTGACTGAAAATTTGTAGAAAATTACATTATTAACTTAGTAAACGACAATTACCTGATGATGACAAAACCTGATGTCAAAATGCTGTACATATGTTATTATGTTAAACTTGTAATAAAGTTTTCTTCATTACCTATTCAAGCCATCTTCAAACTTGATGTAAATATGTATGTATGGAAAGAGAATCATTGCGAGCATAATGACAGTAGAAGCTTGTTCAATTTAATGCAACACTAACTTTTTAAGTTTCAGAAATGTAGAAGCTGTTCATATTTTTATGATCAACTTTTAGATTTATCTTAGTTCCAAATTTTCTGCTAGGCCTAATCTTCAGATACAAGAGTGATTGTAGTCATTCCAGAAAATGTTTGGGGAGAAGATATAAGTGTAGTTTAGTAATTGTGGATAAACTATAAAAGTAACAGTGTTACTGTTACCTTGATATTTTATAATTATTATTATAGCAGAGAATGTATCATTGTATTAGTTTTCTTCAAGTACTTTTTGTGTAACCCTAAAATACGACTTGTTTTTAAAGTACTTGCTATTGGTTGATTCACATATTGCATCAAACTGAGTAATTTTATTATTGTGCTCATTACAATACTCAGCTGATCAAAACATTTGAGTGAAACCATTCATTTTCTGAGAAGACCCAGTAGTAATTAGTGGGATAAATTAATTCTATTTTGTTAAAACCCACAAACAATTTGGAGCATAAACTGTTTAGAAAAATGTGTTTAAACAGCTGATGGGTTCCATGTACACTGTACTGGTAATTATAGGGTTAAAAATGTTTTGTCACTGAGCCTAATAAACTAAAGTGATAGTTAGAGTGGACAATCCAAACAGTAAGTGACATATATTTTCTATTACCTATGGAAATAGATTGACATTATAAGAAATACAACCATACCTGTTATGAAGCATTTTCTTGGGACTGATGAGGGTTTGGAATTAAAAATTGTTAGTCGTGGAATGCCTCCCGATGGAAGAGGAGAAGTTCATTTTCAGTGCCCAGTGAGACAGAAGTTGAGACCAGTTCAGTTACTAGATGCTGGGAAGATTAAACGAATTCGGGGAGTAGCCTACACCGTAAGAGTTTCTCCAAATATTGCCAATAGATTAGTGGAAGCAGCAAAAGGTATACTACTTCAGTATATACCAGATGTGTACATTTACACAGATCAGCATAAGGGAAAGCAAGCTGGCAAGTAAGTATATATATTTTGTTTAGGAAAAACATCAACAATATCAATTACAAATCACCAACTCTGTATTGTCAGAGGATTTTAGTCAAATATGGTTTAATTTTTTTTTACATATATCAGAATCATTGGGTGGTTATTTTGTTTTTATAATACTTGTTAGTGATGAAATAACACTTTTCTTGAACTTTAATTAGACTCTATCTTCATATGTTTGTTTATTTGGGATATGAAGTCAGCTAAGTTTAGTGTCGTGTCTCGAGCGAGTGAATGTTCAGTTATAGTGAAGACAAAGCAAGTGTTTAGACAACTTTTGACATAGGAATATAAACAACAAAAGTTTTGTACTTAAAAATCTGAAGTGTGAGAAATAGGATCATTAAAGAAACTTTTGGGTTAACTGGGATTTTGGTCAAATCACTATTTGTTACCTCCCAGGTGGTAGTTTAAAACACAAGTTTTTTCAGTTGTACAGGAAGAGTCTTTCGTTTTAGTCTTCATCAGTTTGTATTTTTAAGATCTTTCTAAAAATGGAATTATTATTTCATTTTATGAAAGTTTAATTAAAACTTAGATTTTATAATATCAAAATTTACTTTTTACATGTATGGTGTATAAACTTAATTTTTGTAACTTTTCAGTTCCATTGAAATTATCTGAAACAAACTAGGTTAGATGCTTCCAAACTACATTAGATACTACCAAACTATATTAAATACTTCTGAACTAGGTTAGATACTTCAAACTATATTAAATACTTCTGAACTAGGTTAGATACTTCCAAACTACATTAGATACTTCTGAACTAGATTACATACTTCCAAACTACATTAGATACTTCTGAACTAGATTACATACTTCCAAACTACATTAGATACTTCTGAACTAGATTAGATACTACCAAACTACATTAGATACTTCTGAACTAGATTAGATACTTCCAAACTACATTAGATACTTCTGAACTAGATTAGATACTTCCAAACTACATTAGATACTTCTGAACTAGATTAGATACTACCAAACTACATTAGATACTTCTGAACTAGATTAGATACTACCAAGCTACATTAGATACTTCTGAACTAGATTAGATACTACCAAGCTACATTAGATACTTCTGAACTAGATTGGATACTACCAAACTACATTAGATACTTCTGAACTAGGTTAGATACTACCAAACTACATTAAGTACTTCTAAACTAGGTTAGAAACTACCAAACTACATTAAGTACTTCTAAACTAGGTTAGAAACTACTAAGCTACATTGAGTACTTAGAAACTGTTTCCTTGATTATCTTAAATAATAAATTTTATTTTAACTCAAAGATCTCCAGGTTTTGGTTTAAGCCTCGTAGCTGAAACAATGAATGGTTCCTTTCTGGCAGCAGAGTCAGCATCAAATCCACCTGGTTCAGGTAAAGGCCCTAGTATAGCAGAGGATGTTGGGAAAGAAGCGGCTATGCTCCTTTTGGAGGAAGTGTACAGGGTAAGTTAACTGTGAATAAAAATACAAAAATATTGTGCATTTTCAACATTATGAAATTTTTTCACATTGTTTTCAAATGCTAATTAAATGTTAGTACTCATAATATCTGCTTCTCTACTAGTCTCTGATCAAAGAATTTCTACAAATTTTATTATGTATGAGAAAATGTGAAATGAACATGTGTCCCATACCAAATGTTCCTAAAAACCACATTAGGCATGTAAAAATGTGTGTGATTGTCATGAACAATACTGTGACGATCATGTACTAAATAAAACTATAGTTATTTTCACCAAGTATAAAGCGATGTATGCTCTGAATGTAAGTCAAGATTTTGTATTCCCATTAATAACTTCTGGCCTGGAATTGTTGCTAATGCAGGTTTTTTTTTACTTATATTATCTGTTAACTTGTCTGTAACTGATGGAAATGTCACAGAAAAAACCATGCTATTAAAATAATCAAAAAATATATTTTAATTAATTCTTAAGGTTAGACTTGATCACATGCAAGCATGAAAAGCAAGTCCAAATTTTTACAGTTTTAACAGATTTGCAAAAAAAGTATTTTAAGTAAACTTTTATTTCATAAGGTTGTACTGAGGCAGTAGATTTGATAAGGCTGTATTGAGGCAGTAGCTTTGAGATTGTTTGATATATTCTGGGTAAAAATCATGACTATTTTTAAAAATTTAAGTTGAGTGTGTAAAGTGTATGAGATATGAAATAATCATCACCCATCTTTTTTGTGCACTTCAAGAAATTATCAAATGATTCCTATTTGTGAAATTGTGGGTTGTCTTCAAGAATGTTGGATAAAACTTGACAAGTAATGGATAACTTACTTTGAATGTTAGTAGCATATATTAAACTAGAAATCTCTCTTTAATTAAAAGTGTTTGAATTTTTAATAAGTTTTCTCAGTGTAATTACAAGACAAATAATATTCCAGGGTATGAAGTTAACACTTTTTGGGTGCCAAATGTTCCTAAAAATCACATTGAATATATATATTCAAAATGTCAGCCATGTATATTTAAATTATGTACAACCAGTCAAAATTAATTTATATGTTATTATTATTGTTAGTTGTCTTATCCAGGCCTAACTTACATTAGCATTCTGTTATTGTTACTTTTCTTATCCAGGCCTAACTTACATTAGCATTCTGTTATTGTTACTTGTCCTATTCAGCCTAACTTACATTATTGTTCTGTTATTGTTAAATCCAGGTCTAACTTACATTATTGTTCTGTTATTGTTACATCCAAGTCTAACTTATATTAGTGTCCTGTTATTGTTACTTGTCTTATCCAGGCCTAACTTACATTATTGTTCTGTTATTGTTACATCCAGGTCTAACTTACATTAGTGTTCTGTTATTGTTACTTGTCTTATCCAGGCCTAACTTACATTATTGTTCTGTTATTGTTACATCCAGGTCTAACTTACATTAGTGTTCTGTTATTGTTACTTGTCTTATCCAGGCCTAACTTACATTAGTATTCTGGTATTGATACTTGTCTTAATCTAGGCCTATCTTACATTAGTATTATGTTATTGTTACTTGTCTTATCCAGGCTTAATTTACATTAGTTTATTGTAATTGTTACTTGTCTTATCCAGGCCAACTTACATTTGTGTTCTGTTAATATATTTTTCAGGAAAGTTAAGAGATGTGCACTTATTTCATTGTGAATTAAAACTAATGCACTGTCATTGACACACTTTTATTAACCTTAAAATTACTGAGTCCAAATCCCATTGACTTTTTAAACCAGTTTTCTAAAGTCTTATATGCACCAAAATACTTTTGTGTTCATGCTTTTTTGGTTACAGAGTCACTAATACCAATACCATACAAGTCACACAGAAAAACGTAAAATCAAATACTGGCAGTTAACCCTATTGCTGGAGTTTGCTGTGTGTTTTAGATTTAAAGAAAAAGTTCTTTCATCCACTTTTGTTTGGTCAGCTCTTTGCACTGAGTGTTCCAACAAGCAAAAGCATAATTTACTAAGTTTGGAGCAATATGTGGACCTCACTAGTAATGAATGTTGTAAAAACAAGTCAGTAAGTTGAAAGTTAAATTGAAAGCATTTTAAACTTATGACTTCAGTATTACACGTGTAAGAGTTTCTATTAGTACTGAACTCAACTACAGGTACACGTTCAGAATTTACATGTCCTTTTTAATGATTCTGTACCTTAAAAGGAACCTTAAACCATTTACCAGCTTGCTTGTTTTTTATTTCCATAGGGAGGTTACGTAGATTCAAACAACCAAGGTTTGGCTTGCCTGTTTATGGCTCTTGGACAGACAGATGTGTCAAAAATTCTCACAGGCCCCCTCTCACCATACACGTAAGTTATATAGTGAGAGTTTGTACATAAATATAATTCTATAAGATCATGGTTTGTATTACCCCCCAGTGGCACAGCGGTATGTCTGCGAACTTACAATGCTAGAATCCGGGTTTCGATATCCGTGGTGGGCAGAGCACAGATAGCCCATTGTGTTGCTTTGTGCTTTTCTTAAAACAAACAAACAAACATGGTTTGTATAAGTAGATTATATCTTTAACTTATTTAATTTTTACTTTGCTAAAAAAGTTTATACTGATTCCTACTTGACAAGGAAAGCTGGTTTGTATATATGATAAAGAAAATTTTAGTAAAGAATCCATTGTCAGTCTTAGTTGTCACCTTAAAGTCATAATAGATAATGCCTGTGGTAATAGCTCCCAAATGCATTGGGGATATCCCATCTATCAGACAAGACCCAAACACTGATGTTAAGGGTATGAAGTTGGGTGCTTACCCCCGTAACACTTTCTGTCAGTGAAAGACAGTAAGAGTTGAGACATTCTGGGTGTAAACACTCAACTCCATACCATTAACATCAGCGATTGCATTTCGTTAAGGTGACAATTAACACTGACAGTGAATTATTTACTAAAATATTTTTATTGTTTATTTTATATTAAGCTCATTATTGTTTTATAGAGCTGATTTTAATTGCCTATTAATAATTAATGTAATTAATAGTATTGAAGCTATTTATTTCATTATATATATAATGTATACAATAATGGAAACACAGGATTGATACACATACAGGTGTCAAAAACAATAAGCAGTGATTCCTAGATGGTGAACTTGTTATTAATGGTACAAAAGAATGTTACAGACAATACAACAGAAAAGAGATTAGGGTCAATAGTGCGCTAGTATTTTGTATGTGAACTCTTTGCTTTACATAGAGTATATACATTGTTTTCATATTACCACATGGTTTGTCAGTGTCATGGTTGTGGAATACTACCAACAATTCAGCCAAGTTCTTTGGTCATTTTTGACCTAAGTGTCAGGACTTTATGCAGGCTAAGCCATGGTTGTGAGGGTTCCATCAAGATATCATTTAATGTTCTTTGAAGATGAATCTTTGTCTGATGAAATGTGTTTCTGAGGGGTGGCATGATGGATCTTTACCTGTACAGACAAGGTGCCATCAGTTTTGTGTATATTGCCAAAAGCTGTTGATTGAGGTGTAGTCTCAAACTTGTAATTATCTCCCACCATGCCACACTGTAGTTGTTGGGTCAGTCCATGTCATGACAATCACTCTCAAAACTAAGGATTCATGGATTTCAATACCATTTGGTAGGAATGTTGGAGCCATAATATTTCACCAACACCAAATTTCACATCTCTAGGTCAAATAGCTTTTGTGTGAGACGTCACCAGATATCTGACCTTAAATGGCTCCTAATAGAGAACAATGACTTGTATATGTATATATATTTCTGTAGGGAAGCACATTAAACCATGGAGACTTGTATATATAAGATACAACTTTGTAAGCATAATGAAAAATATTTTAATACATACTACATGTTTCGACAGAGCATTGGTCTGTATTTTCCAGGTATGATACAAATCCAAACAAAGAGGTTTATATCCCGAATAGAATGTCTCTAGGAACAATGGGTAACAGGATGTAACAACAGAGTGTTATCATGTGATAACAAAATATTGTGACAGAGTTAACACCTAAAGGAAAGTGAGAAGGAGGGGGGGAGCTAAGTGAATAAATTTTGTCATATTTTGTTAATGTTACTAAGGCCATTGTCTCGGTTTAAAGATAAAAAAACTTGTGTTCATAATTTAAATGCATTCAAGAATATTTTGTTCTATTTTATGTTTTGGTTGGTGTAAGAGAGATTTTATTCCAAATAATCCTATGACTGGTTTCAAATTGATGACATGTTAAGGTGGATTTTTCAAAATTCCCTCTATGCATGTGGCTTTAGTGTTCTTTTTGTCTGATTTTGAGAGATTGGGCAATTTGTCTAAAGTATTTCTTATCACATTTTGTGTTATATATGCCTTTTTTGTTTGTTCATTAGAGCTTGTTTTAAGGTATATAATGAAGCACTTATCTTATGTGAGGGGTTATATACAATTCTTACTTCCAGTTTTAAAGTTATTAAATAAAAGGTTATTTCAATAGCCATTTCAGGAACAAAAGTAAACAAGACAAACTTATTATGATTTATGTTACTGATAAGGGAAAGGCTGGAATTAATGTAGAATTGTTTGTAATTTTATGAGTTTAATAAAGTTTCTGTTTATGATATCAGGACTGAAACCCCTAGATATAGCAACATTTTGTAAGTAGTTAAGTTCAATGTATAAGTCTGTTTTGTGAGTACAGAATTATATTGCACGGTTTATGAGAGTATAGTATGTAGAACCTTTTTGTGACAGATGGTGATTATATCTTTGGTGTGGTGGCATAGATACAGCAAAAATTTTCCTGTATATATTGGTGATCATATTCTTGTTTTCTCTTATAACTTTAACATCTAAAAAGGGGAGGCAGTTTTCAGATTCTATTTCATATGTAAAGGTTATAATATTTGGTCTTATACTGTTTAGAAATTCAGTTTTCTCTCTTGAAAATTGCAAAGCCTTTGTGAACAGAATCAGAAACATTAGCCTAGAAAAAGAAGACATTTTAGTATCCTTTGACATAAAACCTCTCTTCGCTTTTATACCTTTAGAACAAGCCATAATCTGTTTAAAAGCTGAATTGGAACAAACTAACCCTGATCCTAATAAACCACCTTACTAGCCTAACTGACTACTGTATCAACAACACTTACTTCACTAGCCAAACTGAATACTGTATCAACAACACTTCACTAGCCTAACTGAAAACTGTATCAATCAACAACACTTGCTCCACTAGCCTAACTGAATACTGTGTCAACAACACTTACTTCACTAGCCTAACTGAATACTGTGTCAACAACACTTACTTCACTAGCCAAACTGAATACTGTATCAACAACACTTCACTAGCCTAACTGAATACTGTATCAACAACACTTACTTCACTAGCCAAACTGAATACTGTATCAACAACACTTCACTAGCCTAACTGAATACTGTGTCAATCAACAACACTTACTTCGCTAGCGTAACTGAATACTGTGTCAACAACACTTACTTCACTAGCCTAACTGAATACTGTATCAACAACACTTCACTAGCCTAACTGAATACTGTGTCAATCAACAACACTTACTTCTCTAGCGTAACTGAATACTGTGTCAACAACACGTACTTCACTAGCCTAACTGAATACTGTATCAACAACACTTCACTAGCCTAACTGAATATTGTATCAATCAACAACACTTACTTCTCTAGCGTAACTGAATACTGTGTCAACAACACGTACTTCACTAGCCTAACTGAATACTGTATCAACAACACTTCACTAGCCAAACTGAATACTGTGTCAATCAACAACACTTACTTCTCTAGCGTAACTGAATACTGTGTCAACAACACGTACTTCACTAGACTAACTGAATACTGTGTTAACAACACTTACTTTACTAGACTGACTGAATACTGTGTCAACAACACTTACTTTACTAGACTAACTGAATACTGTGTTAACAACACTTACTTTACTAGACTAACTGAATACTGTGTCAACAACACTTACTTTACTAGACTAACTGAATACTGTGTTAACAACACTCACTTCACTAGCCAACTGAATACTGTGTCAACAACACTTACTTTACCTATGAAGATAAATTCTATAAACAAAACGGTACTTTAACCATGGAATCTTCCCCTTTCCCCCTACTCAGTGACCTGTACATGTTTGAAGAAGAACTTTTTGGACATTCTTTAACACACACACAAAAACCTTTAATTTGGCTACGTTACTTAGTTAAGAATTTAGCGACATTTTGTGTAGGTGAGCCTATGCTAGATACAATAGGTCTGTATGGTGTATTTTCCTTGTGTATTTTTGGAAGAGCATTAAAACGGGGGAGTGATAGTGGGTAGGAATAAGAGACATTTTTTTGGTTAGCTCTTTATGCTCTAGCTAAATATTTTATTCTTTTAGCATTCAGAATTTTGACCCTTGACTTGAATTGTTGCCCTTTGACCTCACTCAGAATGTCAATTCCACCATGCATGTCTCTCACCATCCTCTAACTTTATACCAAAGCTCAGCTTGGAAGAGGTCATGTTAGAAACCTTCTGGAAGTGATTGATTTGACGTGGACTAATCTTGTACATTGATAACAACTTTGTTTTCATCTAAAAAACTGTCATTGTTTGTTGCAGAACAATTTGAACTTAGATTTATCTGTAAATAGCTTTTCTCATTCCACTGTTTATGTTCAGATGACTGTTTCAACCATATAATTTTGTTTTCTTGATTTAGCAGAAGTTTTCAAGCAGCTATATGTCAAAAGAGAGCACTACATACTAATGTGTAATGTACTGTTCTTGAGATAACATATGGGCCTGTATTTAAATCAAGGCCAATAGTAATATCTGTACTTGATCCTAGTCTGTCTTATAAAGAAATTTTGTAAGATATTTAACATCACTTTTGAAGAGCTTCAGGTTTTAGTTATTAACACTGTAAGTTTCACATACCCTCTTCAGATACAGATCCTATTGAAATATGGAGATATGCTGTGATCTTTCCATGGAGTATTCTTTATCAATCAAAACTTTTGATCCTTGCATGCTGGATTTACACACTTACTACTACTGTGACTTCCTTATAGATTTTATATTGATGTGTCACATCCTGATTTGTTAAGTGACAACCAACATGAGTATGTTCTGGTGAACTTGTTTTTTTATGATAAACGGAGGGCATTACTCTAGTATTTACCTTTTACACCATTTTTCCTCACTGTTTTCATATATTTTTCCAATGCTGTATGGATTTGTGTATATATGTATATGTAGAAAACTTTAAATTATTCTTTCTAATATAGTTCTAATATATATATTGTTCATTTTTAGCATGAGTTTTCTACGACACATGAAAGACTTCCTCCAGATAATGTTCAAGCTAGAGGTACAGAAGAAGAATGATGAAGAGGAAAATTTACAACTTGGCACAGACAAAGTTATTTTAACTTGTGTTGGTATTGGCTTCACTAACTTAAGTAAGAAAGTTAGTTGAAGCTTCTAAACATTATTTTGTAAGATAAAAAAAAACAAACAGCAAATTAAAGATTTTTAAAGATTAAACTCTGCAGTCGATTATTTATGTCAATCATTACACTTTTTAAACAGAAATAGACAATGATGTAAGTTTAAAAGATTTGCTTTTCATTAACACACCTAACAACTAAAAAAATGTGATTATGTAAAACCTGTTCTTTGTTCATGTTTATTGAAATGCAACAGTACTACTGTTAAATAAGTTGTTCAAGAATTCATACTTAAAACTGTCTAAATGTGAATGCTATTTATAGGATGCATTTATAAAATCAACCAGTAATGAATCTGCTGTTTTTGTTTTTTTTTCTCAAATGTTTGTGTAGAGTTACTGTCAACAGACAGGAGGTTTTTAAACTCATGCTAAAGAATAAGATAGTAAGGATCGTGGGAGGTGAAGATACTCTGTCAACAGACAAGAGATACTGCTTTAGGGCATGTTAGTACAGAATAAGATAGGAATGATCGTGGGAAGTGAATATACTCCGTCAACAGACAAGAGATTATGTTGTAGGTTATGTTAGTATAGAATAAGATAGTAAGGATCGTGGGAGGTGAAGATACTCTGTCCACAGACAAGAGATACTGCTGTAGGTTATGTTAGTATAGAATAAGATAGTAAGGATCTTGGAAGGTGAAGATACTCCATCAACAGACAAGAGATTATGTTGTAGGTCATGTTAGTATAGAATAAGATAGTAAGGATCGTGGGAGGTGACAATACTCTGTCAACAGACAAGAGATACTGCTTTAGGTCATGTTAGTATAGAATAAAATAGTAACAATTGAGAGAAAGCCAGAGTACACAAATGGAAAACATTAGTAAATTTCAAAGTGAATTAAATACATTAAAGAATGGTTTACTGTTTTTTTACGCAAGGAGGATATATTAGCCATCGACCTAATCAGCCTCAGACAATGGGAAGCCCCTTCCAGACCC
>NW_013667435.1:181628-187709 GCF_000517525.1 Limulus polyphemus
TAGACATTGAGTCACCCACAACAGATGTTTTACTGGATAGGTATGAGACAAGATGTGGAAGAATGGTGCAGGACGTGCAGTACATTTTGTGCTAAAAGGGGGACCTAAGCATAAGGGACATGCTCCAATGAAGTTATATCAAGTTAGCACACCAATGGAAAGAGTAGCCATTGACATTGCTGGTCCTTTGCCCCAAACTCGTGTTGGAAACAGGTACATTTGTGTGGTGATGGATTATTTCACCAAGTGGCCTGAGACATATGCAATACCAAATCAGGAAGCTACAACTGTAGCTTCGGCTGTTAGTGATTTCTTTTTGAGATTTGGTATGCCATACGAACTGCATTCAGATCAAGGCCATAACTTTGAATCAGCTGTGTTCCATGAATGCTGCAAGGTGTTTGGCATACGAAAGACCAGATCAACGCCCTTTCACCCACAGTCTGATGGAATGGTAGAAAAGTACAACTGGACACTTGGATAAGAATTGGCAAAGCTTTGTAATAGCCGCCAAAATGACTCGGATGTCTTACTCCCTCCACTGTTAATGGCCTATAGGACAGCAGAGCATGAAGCCACTGGATACACTCCAGCAAAGTTGATGTTTGGTCGGGAACTTCGGTTGCCAGTGGATCTGTTAACAGGACGCCCACCTTATGTGTCAGAATTCGTGAAAGTGTTTTCGGAAAGGTTGGATAGTATTCACCATCAAGTGCATTCAAACTTGAAAACGTCTGCTGATTCAATGAAGTTATCTTATGATAAGAGATCTACTGAAGTCAGCTTTGTACCAGGAGACAAGGTGTGGTTGTACAATCCCAGGAAGACCAAAGGGAAGTCTCCTAAGTTGTCATCTCGATTGGAAGGCCCATATGACATAGTGGATCGTCTTTCAGACGTGACTTTCCGGATAAAATGTGGTCGGCGAGGTAAGCCAAGGGTGGTGCATGCCAACAGGCTTTGGCATTATCACGGTCCAGGACATTTCAGTTGGAATGAAGTGAACAATGGAACAAATGACGCTGCTGAAGACGTGTCACCTAAAAAAGCCACTGTTGAAGAAGAAACTCTACCCGGTTTTGAGAAAGGAAACAGTGAAGCCCTTGATGAAGTTTCTACTACTGATTTGACTGTTACCGATAATAGGACAATTCCCGATGGAGCAGATGAACCTCACGTGAAGCAGAAGCCAGTACGGAAGAAGATATGTTCCGTAAAATTAAGAGACTTTGTTGTATTTTAATTTTGTGTTTGTAAATTCTGTACATTTAATTAAGTTATTGTTAATTATCTATTGGTTTAATGTAAGTGGCTATTGCTCGGGAAGAACAATACTAAGGAAGGGGCAGTGTTACAACAGCGGAAGTCACGTGACTCTGGTAACACTTAATGCGTTCTAGAAAGATCGGGGAACATCACGAATAATTCAGTATTTGCTAGACGCCCTCTATTCTTGTATATAAGTGCGCCAGACAATTAATCGGGATAGAATTGCACACAGACAATGACGGACAATTGAGTCAAGCGTGATAGCAAGTAAGTGCGTGAATCGTTCCCTGTGATTTATAACGTGTTTTTATAAAATTAGTTAAGTTAAATTGGCTGTGGAAATTAAGTGTATTGCAAAGTTGAACTTAGAAAGAATAAACTAGTTTTATTTAAGAAAGGACTTGTGTCGCTAAAGTTTCATCGGAAAGAAATTTTTACGGGAAAATAACAATCGACCAGAGACGTAACAATATTTATACTACTAAGATATATAACTAAATCTTTTTATTTTGACCATTTGTCAGAGATTTTTAAATTCTTTAAATTATCTTTCTGTGCTTTCTACGATGGGGTATCTATTTTGGCGTTTTAAGTCTGTGAATTTACCGAAGAACGACATAAGATGAAATGTAAAACTGTTGTAAATTAGGCTGTTCATGTCAAACAAGTAATATACACCCTAACCTCAACGTAATATTAAAACCTTTAAAATGGGAACAGAAATAAAAACTGTTGATCGAATTTTCTAGGTGCTTTGAGGTCTGTAAATTAGAAAAAAAATCTTCTCTTACAATCAAAATCTAAACAAGTAAGATGATGGTTGAAATGATATTGATTTAATATTGGAGTTATAAGTTAGGCCAGTGGGGTTTTTAGTTTACTCTAAGAGATGGGTTAATTTTCAAAAAATATGAAAGTTTTTTGTTCTCATATTGTTACAAGGATAAATTAGTCCTATATAATCCAGGGCCTTTTTTTTTTCATGCTTAGTGAAAGTCTGGATTGTGATAAATGAAACAAACTTTATGGTTTCAGTAATGGTTCAGGACCAAGCTGACGTCACGACGAGTCGCGTTTGATTTCTCTTAAGCCTATTCATAAATAAATATTTATTAGTTGTTTTTATTTATTTGTTAGTGCATTATATAACGGATGTTCTATCAATATGGCTGTCTTGGTTATTTTATATGTATGGCTGGTAGTACATTAAAAATTACTGATTATAATAATATTATTCCTTTATGTTTGTTTAGATACAAAGCTATAGAATAGGCTATCTGCGCTCTTTTTATTTCAGATTTAGCGTTTAAAAATATTTAAACTCACCGCTGACCCACCGAGTGACATTCCTTTCTGAGTTTTACTGAGTCTGAAATATGTGAACTGCTTTGATTCTTATTCTTTACATATTTAAAATCACGTGAGCTTTAAAATGAGTGACATTTTAAGCTGTAAGGCAGAAACATACTTGAATTTGGACCAAGCGCGGCCTAGTCATTAGTGTATTGGTCTTGGGTTCTAGACGAGGCCGACCAACAATCTGAGCATTTTTAGCTGTAGATGAGCTATAAGAATGGCAGTCTGTCTTGCTATTCAATTA
Source organism: Limulus polyphemus (assembly GCF_000517525.1). Taxonomy (NCBI): domain Eukaryota; kingdom Metazoa; phylum Arthropoda; class Merostomata; order Xiphosura; family Limulidae; genus Limulus; species Limulus polyphemus. The sequence goes on from NW_013667435.1 coordinate 184,498, forward strand.
ATAATAGCTGTTTCAGGCGGCGGGTACTGTCGACCGGTTGCCATCTCTCTCTAGCTCACAGTTTATAATTGGGTGTGGCAGTGCCAGAGCCTTCAGGGTCACTGACCCGGACGTTTAGCCTATTGTCTACATAAATTGTCGTTCAGGTGAACAAACAAATATTTTATTTTAATAATTTGTGAGTTACAAGTCTGACCTTTATATGTATTTGCGAGACTGAAAGAGGAACTAGTTTTATTATGTACCATTTTCGAAGTAAAACTGGCGACTTCCCCAACTCTAACGTTACTTTCTGTACAGGAAAACTTTGCATTTAGTGTTTTGACAAAGGGTTTAGACAACAGAGACAAATGTACTTGTGTGAAGAAATCAAAAATAGAAAAATATTGCTATAAGGCAGTGAAACTTGGTACCTTAGCTATAAAGTGTATACTTGGGCTGTTCATAACTCCAGATTTTTTTGGTACAAAAATTGTAGCTAATTCTTAACAGGGAGATTAGTTCTGGATTCTTTATTATTATTATAGACTTTGCAAATATAAACATCACAGATAATTGAGAATCAAAATGAAGTAGCTATTACAAACGTAACTATTTAGCAGATTGATACTGTTACGATAGCGGAAGTCACGTGACTCTGGTAACACGTAATGAGTTCTAGAAAGATCGGGGAACATCACGAATAATCCAGTATATTAAAGTTTTTCTTCATTACCCATTCAAGCAGTCTCCAGCCATTATTAGTCTCAAAGTGGGTTCCTCGTCATCGAATTTTAATCCAGTATTTGCTAGGCGCCCTCTATTCTTGTATATAAGTGCGCCAGACAATGAATCGGAATAGAATTGCATATAGGCAGAGATAGAGACAGACAATTGAGTCAAGCGCGGTAGTAAGTAAAGTGCGTGAATCGTTCGTTGTGGATTATAGCGTATGTTGAAGTTAATGTAACTGTGGAAATTAAGTGTATTGCAAAGTTGTATTGAGAAAGAATAAACTAGTTTTATTTAAGAAAGGACTTGTATCGTTGAAGTTTCTTGGGAAGAATTTCTACGGGAAATTAACAAACGAACAGAGACTTAACAATACATAGGCCTACAAACAGAAGTCATTTGAAAAAAACTTTTAATGCTCATTATAGAAACTTTTAAAGAACAAGAAAAATCCTTTTATTTTTAATGATTGACAACTTTCACGGTGAATCAGCGGAAAGTTTACGAGCTTGCAACGCTAAAATCCGGGGTTCGATTCATGTTATGTAGCTGTGCGCTAGAAAAACAACAACGACAGTTCTCTTTTACGTATATGGTCCCCTTACATAGTACAATATTTTATTTTTGCTAAATCGTTCAAATGATTTAAATAGCAACTTCGGACTAAAGCTCTAGTGAGGCGCATAAAATATACTACAAAATATTAATATTGGAACACAACTAATTTGATTACTTGTTGTTTATGCCTTTTATAACACAAACAACATTACTCATTTTATTTTGGGCGTCAAATAAATTTTGTTTTTATTAATTTCTCTATGATTTATACCACCCTTTTTGGACCCTTTTCCGATAACACCAAGCGCTAGAGGTGTTTGCACTTGCGTATTTCTTCATTGCAGTGTTTTTTTTCCCCTTTTTTAGAAATTTACCATAAACAAAAAAGCTCTGATCATCTTCAAGACTTTCACGCGATATAATCTTAATATTTTATCATTCGCTGCCTTTTTTGGGGGTGGGGGAGGGCTCTATATTAGAGTGCCTAGTATCATTCATCATAATTTTGTCCGTTTTTAACTTAATACATTTCTTTTCATGCTTCGTAGATTTTTTGTGTGTGTTTTCTCTCTTTCATAGCAGTCTCACCGGTTTTTAGCTGAAAGTTCGAACATGTAATAAGTTCCTCATTATCGTAATCATATAAAAAAAACAATGTGTATTTTCAGGTGTTATAGTTTACCCAGTACAATACTACACAATGAGCTAGCTGAGTTCTGTCCACTGCAGGAATCATACCCCGGATCTTTAGCGTTGTAAGTCCGTAAGCTTATCACTGGCTATCCCAGTGGACATTCTTAGGTGTACTGATTTCTATTACAGATAAGAGTAGTTAATCACTAGCGACTGAATTGAAAAAAAAAGAATGTAAATACAATTTATACCATAGTGAAAAGTAATATTCATTTAGTAACAACGCAAATTAAAGACGACGGAAAATAAATTTTAGATGAAGAATTAAAAGTTATAGCTTTGTATAAAACAACAATGTTATCCCTCTCAGAATACAGGCGATACCCATGTCACCAGTCGTCCCCAAAGGTAAAGTAAGTAGGAAACAGCTTCTACACATTTCTAAGTTTATATACGGTAGTGTTACTAGAGACAGTAGATACAAGATGAACCTAGATTATCAACATCATCATCTGTGAAAAAGTCCAAAAACATCCGGATGGGACACACTAGCACGCGAAATAAGGTTAGCTCTCTGTTAGCTGTTCTTCCTGTATGTGAAAGTTCACGTGTATTCCGAAAGCGCGCTTATCTGAAAAACAAAACTGAAAATTCTATTATAAACTGACCTTTACCTTTATAAGTTCCTAGAAAAAACAAAACATTACGATTCCAAATACAACAATAACAAAGAAATACAAACACAAGTTCGATATGATTACCTATAACTTTAGTGAACAGCATTAACAAGGGTAGGTCATCACCTGACCACACGCATGAACGACTTAATCACTGTCAAAATATACAGAAGGTTTGTGCTCTAATGCAACTGAACATGCAGCTATGGGCGCGTTAATAGAGTGACAGTCAGTTCAAGAAAGGAGCGGTGGATACTATACTTGAAACCAGCGAATCTTAATGGGGGGGGGGAGATGTACCCCTTTTCGTCAGTGCACACTGCTGACCACTTGACGCGCCATTGAGTTAGTGACACCTCCCCCATTAAAGACTCTCTGATGTGACCTTCTCCCCCCCAAAAAAAAACATGATCCGGCGCAATGAGGTGTTTTCTGCTTTACTATCGATTTTTCAACATATATATAAGAAAAAGATTTGTGTGTGAATACACTACTGTGCGGGTCGCGGGTTCGCATCCCCGTCCCACCAAACATACTCGCCCTTTCAGCCGTGGGGACGTTATAATGTTATGGTCAATCCCACTATTTGTTGGTAAAAGAGTAGCCCAAGGATTGGCGGTGGGTGGTGACGAC